>NC_139219.1:276689026-276721849 GCF_055691185.1 Crinia signifera
CTTTGCTTCCTTTGTCCACACTGACCACATAGGCACCAGAAGGAGACCAGGCAACGGCATTAATAGAATAACTGTAAGGAAAAGGGGGAAAAAAAAACGGATAAATTGCAGCACATACTTTATATACAAACGATGAATTAAATCTGTTAAACATATCCTTAATCCCATTGTATGGCCTTGTAACCAAACACCTTAGTATGGGTTTAATACCATTAAATTAGGGTAATATAGTTTCAAGTATGCTAAATAAACTTAGTTTAAATTTATCAAAACATCTAAAAAGGAAATGTGGATGTGTTACCCATAGAAAACGTATTCTAGCCATCACATTCTATATTGTACTAGATCAGTGGCTCTCAGCCTCGGGTACCTGTACCCTGGGGGCACTCCGCAGACCAGTTGGGTGTACTTGAAAATAATATTGGTAATGGTGGAAGAAGTTGTCTCCCGATGGCGGAAGAAGTCTCCCATCGCCATGGAGATGAACAACATTGTGTCACTGGTTCTGTCTGCAGTGTCTTCTTGTGCTTTTTCCTGACCAGCAATCCACTGGGAGTGACGGCCTCAGACATCAGCAATTATCTACCCCGCGCTGACATGGGTGGAGGAAGAATCTGCATTAATCCTACAGATGGTAACGGGAACACCAGAGACTGTCTGGCCGCTGGCTGTGTACTGACAAACCAGATTCCTGACCGCACACTAATCCCATGTTACTCTTTAATGCATAGGTTCCCAAACGCGGTCCTCAAGGCACCCCAACGGTCCAGGTATTAAAATATATCCATACTTGGCCACAGTTGACTTAATCAGTAACTCAGTCAGTCTGATGGACTGGATATACCTAAAACCTGGACCGTTGGGGTGCCTTGAGGAACGTATTTGGGAACCTCTGCCTTAATGTAAAGACACGAGTAAGGACATTCACACCTCTCACTTCCACTCCACACTTAAGTACTGTGGATATTTCAAAATTGAGAGAAGGGGGTACTCAAACGAAAAGCCTAATCAAGGGGTACGGGAGAGAAAAAAGGTTGGGAACCAATGTGCTAGATAAAGTATTGCTATATCCCCATACATATAAAATGGACAATACTATAACTTTCATATTTTAAAAGTAAAAGTTTTGATAAATCAACATTCTGAAGTGAACAAATCTACCGTCTTACCTGTGCTGCTTGCCAAGTATTTTCTCTACTTTCCCAGTCAAAACATTCCAGAAATACAGAGTCCCCTCCACTGAGCCAGCTGCCACATAACTCCCATCAGGGCTGAAGGCACACAATATATTGGTTAGGCACATTTATCTCTGAATAAAAGATAAAAAAAGGAGTTGCTTTTGGACAACCCCTTACTAAAATTGTCCACCCCGTTAACAGAGTCACGGAACCAGTTTGTGCTGAAGCTTATGGAATAAGCTGCATAAAAAGTGAATTTCAGTGTGGTGAAAACCAGATACATCACTGAAAGGAGGCATTCCCTAAAAGTGGCCAAATGCTTTAACTACATAATATGTTCTAGAACTGAACTTTTTATTCGAAGCACAATCCACTTCTAGAACTGAACTTTTTATTCGAAGCACAATCCACGGTCAGTGGATGTCCATGCACAATAAAAACTGTATTGGCAAATAAAATGTTACAAGATTCCTCTTGCACGAGCTTCTAAACGAAGAACAGCGTTGAGGCTGTTTGTTTACAAACCCATCTATCAGCCAATTAATCTCCCTGTGTTTCAATGTCCGTTATATATTGTGGATACTCCAATTTATCTGCACTAGACAGTGTTCCTGACTCCTGTAGCAAATTCCTCTCTTAATCCTTTGAGGCCCAACATTTCTGAGAGATGTGCAAAATATCCGCTAAAAATGTCAGCGTCGCTCACATTTGTTATAGGAATTCAAATAAAAAATGTTATTTGAAAAATAAAAAAGAAAGTGTGTGTGTGGGGGGGGGGGGGTATATTTCCTAAGGTAAACATTACAGGACATTATGATGAATAAAAATGTTTGCTTGCAAATTTTCACACCCATTTTAACATTCACTTGGCACTCAAAGGGTTAAAACTCAAAATGAAGATGAAATACTACTGGTACGATCTGTCCTAATAATTTCAAAAATTATACAAAATGTCTGTCTGCCAGTCTCTACACTTCCCATTAATGTTGATGAAATTGCATGCGAACATGGCCCATCAAGTGCCAAATCGTATATGAGCCCTCCCCGGGAACGTTCAGGTAAACTTGTCCTATGGGGGCCTTAAGGCTTAAGGCCCCCATACATTAGCCCGACTTGTCCTAGGGACAAGTAGGACCTGATTTCCCCGGCAGCCCCCCGGGAGTGGAACACATGATTAGGCACTTGATGTGCCAAGTTTTACATATGATAAATCGCCATGCGATTTATCATATGCAACTCCCGGGGAGCTGCAGGGGGATGGCCGGGCAGAATCAGCAGGCGAGGGACACTGGGGAGCATGGCAGCGAGCGGGGGGACGCCGGAGAGCCAGGCAGATGCTGGGGACCTGCAGGGGGTGGAGCCGGGCATGGTAACCTCTCAAATAGGCAGCGGGCGGGGGG
Organism: Crinia signifera; assembly: GCF_055691185.1. NCBI lineage: Eukaryota > Metazoa > Chordata > Amphibia > Anura > Myobatrachidae > Crinia > Crinia signifera. The sequence goes on from NC_139219.1 coordinate 276,691,605, forward strand.
ACGTGGGCGGGGGGACGCTGGAGAGCCGGGCAGGGGACACAGAGGCAGCGCGCGGGGGGACGCCGGTGAACCGATGAGGGAGCTGGGCAGAAGCCAGGATCGGGGGACTCACTCTGCAAGGGAGGAAAAAACCCCATTACAAATGAATGGGCAGCCAGTCATTGGCTGAGAGCTCTCTCAGCCAATCAGCAATTGGCTGAGAGAGCTCTCAGCCAATCAGCAATTGACTGAGAGAGTTCTTAGCCAATCACTGGCTGCCCATTCATTTGTATTGGTTTTTATTTCCTTGCAGCTGCAGAGTGATTTCCCGATCCTACTGCCCAGCTCCCTCTCGGTTCACCGGCGTTCCCCCGCGCGCTGCCTCTGTGTCCCCTGCCCGGCTCTCCAGCGTCCCCCCTATTATTTGAGAGGTTACCATGCCCAGCTCCACCCCCTGCAGGTCCCCAGCATCTGCGGCCGCTGACTCTGCCCGGCTCTCCAGCGTCCCCCGCTCGCTGCTACTGCCCGCCTCTGCCCTCGCAGTGTCCCCCGCCCGCTGACCCTGCTGCCCGGAGGCTGCACATAAGATTTAGGAAATCTTATGTGCAGCCGGTCCGACTGCCCGACCCGATGCGCACGGGACCGCGCATCGGATCGGAGGGGATGTTTAAACATGCGATTTGGGCCAATTTCATGGCCCGATTCATCCGAATCGGGTGAAATCGTGCCCAAATCGCGTAGTGTATGGGGGCCTTTAGAGTAAGATTGAATGGGAAATCTCACTGTCGACATATTTACATACTGTCAACATCTTTAATGTCATCGTTCTGAACAATATCAACATCATGAATGCGGACAGATGTAACACACCCATTTTCCTGTCTAACACTATTGTCAACTTGTAAATTTAAGGAGATTATTTTCTAAAAACCTATTTCATTGGTAGTCTAGAAGTAGTATACCTGATGAAGTTGTGGTCTAGTCCACATTCGCTACTATCACTGCACTAATTTTACATAATCTAAAATCCTCTTATCTTATTTCTAGCAGACAAGAAGTTATGCAAATAAAAGGTGAAAAATAAGCAAAAAAATAAAAAAGATATGCAAAAGGAACCATGGGGTAAATTTACTAACATGAGATTTCTATTAAAGATGGGATGTTTCCCATAGCAACCAGATTTAGGGGGTTATTCTGGTTCACTCACAAAGGCAAATTCCGTCTCAAATGGACAAAACTATGTGCAGATGTAACTTGTGCAGAGAGAGTTAGATTTGGGTGGGGTTTTACATCAAAGTGAGATCTATATTGCAGTGTAAAAATAAAGCAGTCAGCATTTTCCCTGCACAGAAACAAAATAACTCACCCAAATCTAATTCTCTCTGCACGTTACCTCTGCCCCACCTGCAGTGCACATGGTTTTGCCCATTTGAGAAGGAATTTGCCTTTGCCAGTGAACCAGAATAACCCCCTTAATCCATTATCTTCTAGGAGGAGCTAAATAAATAAAAAGGTAAATCGGTACTTGTTTCCTAGCAGGGCGCCCAGTTTTCTTACGTACGCTACCATAGAAAAAATCGCATCGCATCTCATGGGCCATTATAGTGCCGTGCAATGCGATTTTTGTATGTAATTTATTCACTGCTCTGTTGGCCTCAGGAGTTCGCATCGCATCTCCTGCAAAATCGCATGTGATTTTATAGGGTGCGATGCCATGCCATTAGCTATACACTTGTACGACATACAATGATGTTTTACTGCCCCCCCACCCCCACTATCCACGCCTCTCCGAAGCATGGCGAGCGCAGTGAGCCCCGCAAGGGGCGGCGGAATGCTTCTTCCCGACGTTTTCATACCCCCACTATCCACGTTGGCGTGGAGTTTATTTTATATAGTGTGGCTAGCGCAGCAAGCCCGAAGCGTGGCGAGCCCCGCGAGGGGACGCGGAATACAGTAATCCGCGTGCACTCGCCACGCTTCGGGCTTGCTACACTATGTAAAATCAACTCCACACCGATGTGGATAGTGGGGGGTATAAAAAGGTCGGAAGAAAGCATTCCGCCGCCGCTTGCCACGCTTCGGGTGGCGTGGATAGTGGGCGGGTCAGTGAAACCTCATTATGTCATACAAGTGTATAGCTAATGGCATGCCATCGCACCTGATAAAATCGCATGCGATTTTGTGGGAGATGTGATGCGATCCCCTGGGGCCAACAGAGCAGTGAATAAATTACATTGAAAAATCGCATCGCACGGCACTATAATGGCCCATGAGATGCAATGCGATGTGATTTTACTACGGAGAATAGACCTGTACGCTTACAGCGTACTGGGCGCCCTTCTAGGAAACAAGTACCGGTAAATCTGCTATAGGCATTCCATCTTTAATAGAACTCCTCTCTAAGTAAATTTACTCCTATACCTAGATCAGCTTGATTTGACTTAAAGCAGACAGTCCCATGCCTATTTTCAGAAATGACCTTCAAAAAACAAAAACAAATCCGTTCAGCAAAATCCCATCTATACGTTAATATAGCGCATTGGCAAAGAATGCGCGACTTTACCATCATCCCACAGTTTGGCCTATAAAACTTACCTAAATATTACTCTAGTCCAATCTGATCCACACTTGAATCCCTGAGCGCTAAACACAATGAGACAGATTATGTTGTTAGACGTAGAATAACATATATAATCTGCACACAATAGTGCTCAAAAATTACAACAGCTGATTATGTGCCAGATATAACAAGCTTCAAAGTGATAAAGTAGAGCGTAATAAATAACCAGCTCCTACCATTTTTCAAATCCAGCCAGTAACATGACCGTTAGGAGCTGATTGGCTGACTGTTTATCACTCTACATTTCATCAGTTTTTGAAGCACAATATATCTGGCCATACTGTATGTACCTTACAGGAAAGACTAAATTCAAACAAGGCCACATACCCACTGGTGCTCATTCTGTGATGTGCACTGGCATTTCTAACAGTAGTATGGCACACAAATAGGATTCGGAAATCAAAAGATTGCAATATGCATATCTGTGATGAGCCACCTCAGCACATTGCATCGTGTTCAAAACAGGTCAAGAGAGAAAATACATTGACCTCCTGTACTCAAGTACAACCAACCGGACATCAAATCGAGTTATGGTGTGTACACACGGTAAGAATTACCATAAAATTTTGACTATATAGTCAAAATCGAATTGATATCGCATAGACATCGAATGGAGATCAAACATGGTTTTAAGCTATCGATGCCGATGCGCGCTCCCTTTCCGCTGAAATCTAAAAGCCAAATAGACAGTGCAGCACATGAGTTAGCAAAAATTGCAAACCAATCGAATCTTAACTGAGTAGCAAAGGAATCTCACCATGTGTACACACCATTAGAGATGCCATTTTACCAGTATTTAAACTTGCATTTGTAAACACACAAACAAAATTCCAGTGGGTATAAGGCCAACATAAACATAAAAAGATATCAGCCTAAACCAGCTGTCACTGCAAAACTTTTTTTAGAAAGACAGCACTTCCTATATCATAAAAGGCTAAACACTGCTCTTTAACTCTATGGGGGGGGGATTGTTGCTCAAGTCTGTGCGTGCTGGCAGCCACTAGATATTGCCCAAAGGAGCAATTCAAGTGTTGCTCCGTGCATGCAGCTGCCAGCGCTGAAATTACTGCAATGTTATTCTTTCATTTTGATGGCCGGTAACTAGATCATATTGTAAAGTTACATAAATGTTTTACTATCATTTTACTTTACAACACTGTATATAAATGATGGAACACTATATTTAGAAGCCTAAAGTTTATTAAGAGCTCATTTTAGAAAACTATGGGGAATATTCAATGTGGGCAGCGAGCCCCTGACGGCGAGCTATACGGCAAGCAGTGCCGATAGCTCGCCGTCAAAGTATTCAACGTGGTCCCCTTCACTCGCCATTTCCACCTCGCTGGTTTTTTTCAGTGATGTGAAAACAGCGAGCGCGGTTATCAAAATGGCGAACCTAGCCGTTTAAGGCCGAAACATTGAACACGGCGAGGGTTTGATGTTGAGGATGGCTTGTTTTTGACCATCCTCGCCGTACAAACCCCTTTGCCGGCATCATTGAGTTGAAAATATATATATATATATATATATATATATATATTTATTTATTAAGGTCTGAGATTAATATATATATATATATATATATTTATTAAGGTCTGAGATTAATATATATATATATATATATATATATATATATATATATATATATATATATTTATTAAGGTCTGAGATTAGTCGTTCCTCTTAGGATGAGGAAGTGGATCGGTCTGGAATTATCAAGGTGCAAGCTATACAGAATTGTGGGGTAGATGTATAAAGCAGTGGTAAGGGAGGAGACGTGATAATGGGCCTGGTACTTGATCATCGGCCAATCAGCTCCTGACTGTTACAGGCTGGTTTTAAAAAGGGACAGTTAGGAGCTGATTGGTCGGTAAGTACCAGGCATTTTATCACTTCTCCCTTATTACTGCTTCATACATCTACCCCTGTGTTATCTAACACTCCTGTATATAAGGCTAGGTGCACACTAGACGACAGGCAAATGATGTGATGTAATTAACTAATTCTCTTGAACTCCCGGCCAAACGATATAGTGCATGCACTCTGTACAATCTTACAAACGTCAAAGATTTATCATGCATTGTTTGGTTGTTAACGACCTATGTATAAATGTAGGCAGTGCGAACACACTGCACAATGTGCTAAACATAGTTAGAGACCTCCTGAAATTGAGCAGCTTTTAAGGACCCCCCCAAAAAAACAATATATGACTCACAGTAGCGTGCAATGGTGCGTACACACTGGATGATTTGATTTTAGAATTTGGCTCAAAAGGGCAAATCAGACAAAATACTGTATAGGGTGTACCCAGCTTTACTCTTGTATCACCAACTTGGATTCTAAGCTTTGTGGTTCTATTGCAGACACACAGATGTGGTCATTGTATCTTTCTTACTTACCTAAAAGTCTGTCGCACGGCATTGGCACGCAAGTCGATGATCTTGAGTAAATCGTCTCGAGAGCAGCATAGCAGCTCTGTTCTCTCATGGTTCAGATCCAACGCAGTGATCCTACCTTGCAGCTCCAGCTCACGTACTATACATTCTGTTCTGGAAGATCAAAGTGCCACAGAAATGTATTGGTTATGATCATTGCGGCTGTTTATGCATAGAGCCGCAACATTCTGTAGGAAAATAATGTACAGCACAAAGACAGAGAACAGTCAAATAAAGTACATATTAGGGAAGGCACATGACAAGTGCTGAACAGAACATTCGGTACTTGTTTCCTAGAACGGCGCCTACTAAGCTATTTGCTTAGTGGGCTATTCTGCGTAGTGAAATCGCATCGCATGGGCCATTTTAGTGCCACGTGATGTGCGATGCGATTTTTTTCATGTAATTTATTCACTGCTCTGTGTGCCCCAGGGCATCGCATCACATCTCCCGCAAAATCGCATGCGATTTTATACGGTATGCGATGCCATTACATTAGGTATACAATAATATGATTGTATAGGTCCTAAAAAGAGTTTTTATGCACCCCCCCCACTATCCATGCCACCCCGAAGCGTGGCGAGCCCCACGAGGGATGGCATAACGCGTCCTCCGACTTTTTTTATACCGCCACTATCCACGTCAGCATGGAGTTGATTTTATATAGTGTGGCAAGGCCGAAGCATGGCGAGCGCAGCGAGCCCCGCGAGAGGAAGCGGAATACATGTAAAGTAATCCGCATGCGCTCGCCACGCTTCGGGCTCGGTGGCTCGCCACACTATATAAAATCAACTCCACGCTGACGTAGATAGTGGGTGAATGAAAACGTCGGAGCACGCATTCCGCTGCGCTCGCCACGCTTTGGGGTGATGTGGATAGTGGGGGGGGGGGTGCGTAAAACCTCTTTTTAGAATCTATACAATCATATTATTGTATACATAATATAATGGCATCGCACACCCTATAAAATTGCATGCGATTTTGCGGGAAGTGCGATGCAATGAGATGCGATACAGTGGGGTACAGAGAGCATTGAAAAAAATTACATTAAAAATAAAAATGGTACTCTTTACCTAGGACGGCGCCCATCGCGGGCATCGCGTCCATCGCATGCACTAAAGTAACGGGTGCGACGCGACCGACGCCCGCGATTTCCCATAGGGATCAATGTTAAATTTTTCAATGGACGCGATTTTTCAGTTCAATGCCTCAATGCCCGCGGTTTTGCCATAGGAAACAATGTTAAATGGGCCACAGAGCCCAAATAGGCACCCTTAGCAGTGAAATGTCCCCCACAATTGTTAACGACACCCCACGATCCACGCGAACCCGAAGCGTGGCGAGCGCAGCGAGCCCGCGAGTGGCGGCGGTACGCGTCCTCCGACCTTTTCATACCCCCACTATCCACGTCGGCGTGGAGTTGAGAATAGAATAGTGTGGCGAGCGCGGATACCTGTGAAGCCCGCGCAGGGCCGCGTTTACCTGTGACGGTATCCGCGTCCGCTCGCCTCGCTGCGCTCGCCACACTATTCTATTCTCAACTCCACGCTCGCCACGCTTCGGGTTCGCGTGGATCGTGGGGTGTCGTTCACAATTGTGGGGGTCATTTCACTGCTAAGGGTGGCTATTTGGGCTCTGTGGCCCATTTAACATTGTTTCCTATGGCAAAATCGCGGGCATTGAGGCATTGAACTGAAAAATCGCGTCCATTGAAAAATTTAACATTGATCCCTATGGGAAATCGCGGGCATCGCGTCGCACCCGTTACTGTAGTGCATGCGATGCCCGCGATTTTTTACACCCGATGACCGCGATGGACATCGTGGGCGCCGTGCTAGGTAAAGAGTACCAATAAAATTGCATCGCATCCCGCTATAATGGCCCATGCGATGCACCTACGTTAGCATACATAGGAAATCTGGGCGCCGTTCTAGGAAACATTCGCAAGCTAGAAGAAAAATAAGCGGACAAGACGAGTCTAATGGGGAGAGCTAGGTTGAGATAAATGGGTAAGCCAGCATTAGAATATGGCCAGGGGCAGGCTGAGCCGGTGGGAGCAGAGGTTAGTGTAAGACATGTAAGTGGAGGTAGTCAGAATTAGGAAGATACCTTTGGGGATAAAGGAAGATTGGATGGCTGCCCCCCCCCCCCCCCCTCCCCCACAATGGGGGTGTAAAGGATCAGTAAATGGCTTCAACAACCAGACAACTTAAACTGCAATAAAAGGTTTGAAACATCCTATTTTCACATGGCCCGTATGGTAGGATGCAAAACACTTATGTACAATGTCAGGCATCTGTGTTAGCAAGTACTTGTCATAACTGCAAAGTATAGAGTGACATTACTACCTTATGTCCCAGAAGCGGATCTTTTTGTCAAAGTGCCCACTCATCACACACTGTTCTGTACAGACAATGTCATTACAGCTGGACCCAGCAAACACGGTCTTTATACCTGATGTCATAGAAAAGAAACACCATGTATACCCTGATGCAGACAAAGCATTACATATATATCTGTAGGTATGCACAAATGACAACTGAAAGCAGCTACAAAAGATTTTTTAAATCAATTCTAGTTACTACTACTCGTGTACCTAGAACTAAAAATCCCAGCCGATGCTAGTTAGCGCTGATTACACGTGGCGTGTAGATAGTGATGTCCTGTTTGGCTGGCTTTTATAAAATAAGCCCAGAATGCGTAGGGGCCATGCATCTGTCCAGCAGGAAGAGGGATTACATTCAGAAGTACCGAAAGCAATATGCCCTTCAAGCGATCTGACATACTGGGTACGGTCCTCCCCATTTCATCTGCATAACACACACGCTTCTCATAAATAAACCTTCACTACAAAACAAAAGCAAACTGCCCCTACAGCTGGTCATAGGGTGCAATAATATATTCAAACATACGCTACATGTTATTTGCGGTATTCAATTAGCAGTGTTAACGGCAGGCACAGTGCCTTCCATGTTCGGTCTCACCGTGAACCACCCTGAAAATGGTCTGGTCAAGCCTCAATTGCCCAGACCGTGCCCACCTGCATCAATGTCACCCAGACTGCAGTCGCATTTTCCAGCATGTGACCGCAGTTTAAGCACTCGCGCATGCACACTGCAGCATGCGCAGAATAGCGAAAACTCACTATTCAGTGATTAATGCTGTACAAGGCCAATTATCTTCTCCAGCATCTAGGGATCAGGAATGGTAATAAGCCAATATTTTAGAATGTATTACATTATATAATGAAAGACTTTATTACACAATTTTAGGGGAAATTTAATTTGCACCGATAATTTGCAGTGTGTGAAAAAGGCTGGTATTTTACCATTAGCAACATGGTTACCAATGGGACTTAATGAGTCCACTGAAATTAATAACATTTGATTAGATGGACATGTAATGGTTAGCATTACTGCCTCACAGCACTGGATTCAATTCTCCCCATGCTTGCGTGGCTTTCCACCTAGTACTCCGGTTTCCTCCCACAATCTAAAAATATACTGGTAGGCCAACTGGCTTCCAACAAGAAAATTAACACTAGAATGTCTGTACATGTGGTAGGGAATACAGATTGTAAGCTCCACTGGGGAAGGGACTGATGTGAATGTTCATATATTTTCTGTAAAATGCTGCTGGATATGTGTGCGCTATATACATAACTGGTAATTAATAAATAATTTAGATAGATGGAGCCTCTTGTGTATAATATATATATATATATATATATATATATATATATATATATATATATATATATATATATATATATATATATATATATATATATTAATATTGAAGTATACTCCTGCCTTGAGAGTCTTTATTTTGCGAGTGCCACCCGCTACACATACATACATACATACATACATACATACATATAACACACACTTGTGGTATGGCGCCTAAATTATGTTAATTTCAAATCCATGAATGATGTTTATCCGAAATAACATTAAGTGAAACTGTTGTTATTCTCCAGGTATTGTTTTATTGTTTCTCAGAAGTTCACAGGAAACAGGTAAACAGGGAGTTTTTACCTGTTTCCTGTGAACTTCTGAGAAACAATAAAACAATACCTGGAGAATAACAACAGTTTCACCTAATGTTATTTCGGATAAACACCATTCATGGACTTGAAATTAACATAATTTAGGCGCCATACCACAAGTGTGTTTAGATTGTTGTATTTGTCCCCTAACCATCTAGGGACATTGTGGTAAGGCTGCCAATAGTGTAAATCTTTTTGCATTTAGCGCGTTTGGATTATTGGTCTGTCTATATATATATACTACAAACGTAGTAGTAACCTGAAGGATGAAATTACTTATTCTGATATTAGCTATACTCCCGACAATACCAACTGGTTGAGTATGAAGAATGGAGCTTACAAATGTAGTGGGTGTGTGAATTGTCAACATCTTATTTTGGGAGAACAGTTTAAGCACCCTTCAACAGGTTACAAATACAGGCTACAACATCGCATGACCTGTGAGAGCAAGTACATTGTGTACGTAATTGTTTGCCCCTGTCCATATTTATACATCGGCAAAACAATTAGGATGCTTAAGGAGAGGATCGGCATGCATCGGTCCTCTATCAAAAAAGCAATGACCATCCGGGACCAAACTACACCACCGGTCGCCAGACACTTTTTTGATGCCGGGCATACTATAAAGGACTTTAAATTCATGCCCCTTTACCATGTAAAGAATCCTAAAAGGGGAGGTGATCGTCACCTCACTCTCCTACGTAAGGAAAGTGAATTTATATATGATTTAAATTCACTTAACCCCTCTGGTCTAAATGAGGAACTTAACTTAAATGTTTTCCTCTAAGTGGAATTACTTGCATGGGTACTAATATACTGATACTGTTGTTTTTGTTACCAATATGTGTGATTGTGTATCCTATTGAACTGTTCTTGGGTGACACTTTCACCTATATCATCCATATATGTTATAAGGTGATGGATGTCAGTTTATATGATGTTTATTTGCATTTATTTACTTTTTTTTGATGGTGGCTGGTTTTTTCACTTTAATTGCTCAAAGTCGGGGTTCTGGGGTCTGCCAGATCAGTTACAGTAGTAGGTCTCTACTATGTGGTACTAGCTATTGAATATTTTTTCCCTTGGATACATGTTCTTTATCCTGCAGTACATGCTTGAATAATGTGGCCAAACATGTGGATTTGTTATTTAACCCTGTCCAGCCGAAATTCAGGTGCAGCATTGACGAGTCAGCTAATGGATAAAGCAGGCAAGATGGCCGTGCGTTCCACGGCCGACTGCCTTGCGTTCCAGCTGCCGCTCGCTCTACATATGTTGATGGCGCAGATTGAGCACAGGATGTGGGCTACAGATTGTGGTCCCCGCTCTGGAGCTCTCTGTCCCACATGTGTGCAAGCACCATGGCGATAAACGGCAGGCGGGGAAGAGGCCTCAGGACGCACACAGGAAGCGGAAGTGCGTGCGTGTCACGCGCCGCGATGTGCGTTCCACTGCAATGGAAGCGGTTATATTACATGTGTTTGGACGGCTAGTGAGCTCTGGACCACAGGTGAGACTTATTGTTCTGATTTTGGCGGGCCTCAGCGCTCTATTTATATGGTGACTGCTCAGTTATGTTTGTGCTCTTGAAAAAGGTGGTTCTCCCACCGAAACAGGCTGTCGAGCAGATTGGTTTTGGGACCAGCGTGGAGTTCCGCGGGCACTATGGTGATGGCCCGTTAAGGATAAGTGACCCACTGCTATTTTCCTTATGCAATATGTTGCCATGTGTTTTTAAGTATTGTTCAATTATGGACTTGCAAAAATATGCTTAAAAAATCAATGACGAGCATTCTTGGTGTGCAGATGTCGTTTTTCTCTGATGAGGAAGTATTGGCTGTGTAATTGAATATGGGATCTGGCACCCAACAAATTGGATATCAAGTGGAGTGCGGTTTTTCTCTGTGCATCTTTGTATAATTACTATATGTGGAGCCAGCACCTGCAAACAGTGTTGTTTGATGTAAATAGACTTTTGTATATACTTTTTTTTGGGTATTTTTTCTTTCACTTTTTTCAATTAATTGAAATACTACCATTCCATCTGAGCACAAAAATGGATCTGGATGCTAATGATCTGGCTGGCACAAAGCGGTTCTTGGAAAAGGACATTAAGCAAATTTTATTCTCTAATACCGACTCACTGCATTTTGATGTCGATAGTCCTCAGGAGATATTCGATGATTTAATGAAAATGAGGAAAAGATTGGTGGAATTAAATTTGCATGGTTTAACACTGTCACAATACCACCGTGAGAAACTCATTCCCAGGGGTTTTAGGATCAAAAATCAGCCTACCCTTGGTAGAAATAATAAAGACTTTTGTAAACAGTGGTGCCATATACTTAACCAGTGTAGCCTGGATCTAATGGTGCTAGTAATTCAACAGGTGAACACTGACATTGCTAATTTGGAAAAAGAAATAGGTGATTGTGAAAAACAGGGACTGGAGGTTCTTAGGAATGACACATCCTCTGAATGGTTAAACAAACTGGAGAGTGCAGTAGGTTCCTTTAAAGAGGAATTACTGTCGTTTAAAAAAAACAAATATAAAAAAGTCAGAGATGACTACAAAGAGGTGAGAGTGTATCCTTGGATATTTTCTCAAACTAATGCCCGCTCTTGGAGGCCACGTCCAGGAGGGAGAAGGAGGACAACACGACCATACACTGATATTGAATCACAAACATCTGATTCAGATCAATCATCTGCTAACACCAGCGCCCATTTTTTAAAAGAGGGAGGGTACTCCAGGGCCAGAAACAAAGGAAAAAATGCAGGCGGAGCCGCCGCAAAGGGAGATCAACCGCAACGACCCCCATACAACAGGGGGAAATGACGGTATTTAATATCTCAGATTATACACTATCACCCATTGAAGAACAGGTAGTGGCTAGAGGTCTGTCTTTTGTACAGACCCATAAACAGAAGACCTTTAATTGTGAGGTAGAGCTTCATAGATTTCAAAGACAGCTTAAATTAAAAGATCATTTTGCCACACATGGCAATACTGTAGCTGAGAAAAAAATCTTTAAAAAGAAAAGCACATTTGATCCACCTTGTACTAATCCCTCCATTGCCACATTTATGAGGGTGGTTAGACATGACTTGATCCCCTTTATGACTAAACAAAAATTTTCATTTTCCAATGTAAGTCCTGAAGAAAGAAGCGCCATCAAATCCCTTAAAACTAATAGGCAGATAATAATACGCGCGGCCGACAAGGGCGGTGGCGTGGTCGTGCTAAATAGAAATGACTACGTTGAAGAGGTACAGCGTCAGCTGTCCGACTCAACGTGCTATAAAGCCCTACGATATGACCCAACTTTTGGGTACAGCAAGGAACTTGAGAGCATTCTAACAATGGGGTTGACTAATGAATGGATTGATGAGGCCACCTTTGAATTTCTTCAGCAACCTCACCCAGTCACCCCATTGTTATATATATTGCCCAAGATCCATAAGTCCCTCCATAGACCACCGGGGAGACCAATAATTTCATCTAGGAACTCCCTGTGTCAAAATTTATCACAATACGTTGACTTCTTTTTACAGGCAGTGGTACAGAATATTGACAATATTCTGAAAGATACCACAGACTTTCTGATACGCATTAAAAACCTCAACTCAGTACCTCCGAATTGTTTATTAGTCACTTGTGACATCAACAGTTTATACACCAACATCAGCCACAAAGAAGGCATAGAGGCAATCAGGAGAGTGATTACCATGAATCCAATCTTCAAAGGCCCCCAGGTCGAATTTTTTCTGTTATTGATTGAATTTATTTTGCATAAAAATTATTTTTTGTTTGACAACTCTTTTTATTTGCAATTACAAGGGACGGCCATGGGGTCAAACATGGCCCCGGCCTATGCAAATTTATTTATGCATTATTATGAAACATCTTTTATTTTACATAACAGAACTTTTTCACCATTTATTTTGTCATATGTAAGATTTATTGATGATATTTTTTTTCTGTGGACGGGGGGTCCGGAGAGATTGGATTCGTTTATGGCATACCTTAACGTATTACCTGGCACCATTAGATTCACCCATGCAAGTAGTCCCACACAAATTAGTTTTTTGGATGTTAATGTCTGCATTAATAATGGCAATTTTGAAACCTCAGTTTATAAAAAACAAACAGACATTAACTCTGTATTACGAGCAGAGAGTTTTCATCCATTACCGCTTAAGCGCGGATTGCCATATTCCCAGCTGCTCAGGGTTGTGAGGATCACTTCGGATGCAGGCAAATTACCCCAAGAGCTCAACAAAATGGGTAATGACTTTCTCCAAAGGGGCTACAATAAAGAAGAGGTGGAACAATCGATCAAACGATGCCTACAAATGGACAGGAACATCCTTTTGGAGCAGGAGAAAAGAGACAGGACTGTCAGTCGGATGATACTACCTACGACTTTCTCCATTGCATCTCCTAAATTAAGAGAAATAGTCCTTAAACACTGGCACATATTGCAAACTGACCCAATTATGGGCCAGTTTTGTCAAGAATATCCACTCTTCGCTTACAAACGTAGTAGTAACCTGAAGGATGAAATTACTTATTCTGATATTAGCTATACTCCCGACAATACCAACTGGTTGAGTATGAAGAATGGAGCTTACAAATGTAGTGGGTGTGTGAATTGTCAACATCTTATTTTGGGAGAACAGTTTAAGCACCCTTCAACAGGTTACAAATACAGGCTACAACATCGCATGACCTGTGAGAGCAAGTACATTGTGTACGTAATTGTTTGCCCCTGTCCATATTTATACATCGGCAAAACAATTAGGATGCTTAAGGAGAGGATCGGCATGCATCGGTCCTCTATCAAAAAAGCAATGACCATCCGGGACCAAACTACACCACCGGTCGCCAGACACTTTTTTGATGCCGGGCATACTATAAAGGACTTTAAATTCATGCCCCTTTACCATGTAAAGAATCCTAAAAGGGGAGGTGATCGTCACCTCACTCTCCTACGTAAGGAAAGTGAATTTATATATGATTTAAATTCACTTAACCCCTCTGGTCTAAATGAGGAACTTAACTTAAATGTTTTCCTCTAAGTGGAATTACTTGCATGGGTACTAATATACTGATACTGTTGTTTTTGTTACCAATATGTGTGATTGTGTATCCTATTGAACTGTTCTTGGGTGACACTTTCACCTATATCATCCATATATGTTATAAGGTGATGGATGTCAGTTTATATGATGTTTATTTGCATTTATTTACTTTTTTTTGATGGTGGCTGGTTTTTTCACTTTAATTGCTCAAAGTCGGGGTTCTGGGGTCTGCCAGATCAGTTACAGTAGTAGGTCTCTACTATGTGGTACTAGCTATTGAATATTTTTTCCCTTGGATACATGTTCTTTATCCTGCAGTACATGCTTGAATAATGTGGCCAAACATGTGGATTTGTTATTTAACCCTGTCCAGCCGAAATTCAGGTGCAGCATTGACGAGTCAGCTAATGGATAAAGCAGGCAAGATGGCCGTGCGTTCCACGGCCGACTGCCTTGCGTTCCAGCTGCCGCTCGCTCTACATATGTTGATGGCGCAGATTGAGCACAGGATGTGGGCTACAGATTGTGGTCCCCGCTCTGGAGCTCTCTGTCCCACATGTGTGCAAGCACCATGGCGATAAACGGCAGGCGGGGAAGAGGCCTCAGGACGCACACAGGAAGCGGAAGTGCGTGCGTGTCACGCGCCGCGATGTGCGTTCCACTGCAATGGAAGCGGTTATATTACATGTGTTTGGACGGCTAGTGAGCTCTGGACCACAGGTGAGACTTATTGTTCTGATTTTGGCGGGCCTCAGCGCTCTATTTATATGGTGACTGCTCAGTTATGTTTGTGCTCTTGAAAAAGGTGGTTCTCCCACCGAAACAGGCTGTCGAGCAGATTGGTTTTGGGACCAGCGTGGAGTTCCACGGGCACTATGGTGATGGCCCGTTAAGGATAAGTGACCCACTGCTATTTTCCTTATGCAATATGTTGCCATGTGTTTTTAAGTATTGTTCAATTATGGACTTGCAAAAATATGCTTAAAAAATCAATGACGAGCATTCTTGGTGTGCAGATGTCGTTTTTCTCTGATGAGGAAGTATTGGCTGTGTAATTGAATATGGGATCTGGCACCCAACAAATTGGATATCAAGTGGAGTGCGGTTTTTCTCTGTGCATCTTTATATATATATATATATATATATATATATATACATACATACATACATATACACATACACACACACACACACACACACACACACATATATATATATACACACACATGCACACACACAGTAGGGAGGACCTGTGCTGTCTGTTGGTATCTGCTCCGGTGCCTCCTTGCGAGGGCTGGCAACCCCCCAAATATAGCTAAATGGAAGAAGTGGCACTCGGAGACCTAGGAGATAGTAAACCAGGTGGATATTTTTAATCCCGTGAGATTAACGTTTCGGGGTTCGGCGACCCCTTCTTCAGGATACAGATCACTGTACACAAGAGGCTCCAGTTTTGCTATCCTTACAGTTAAATAATAGAGAATGAAGTGATGCTGGTCAAAGGGGGGGGGGGGGTTTGTGTGTGTGTACGTACGCTGAGCTGTGGCTTCGGTCTTTTGAGCCATGGCAGCACAATGATAAGCAGAAGCTTATATTTAAGCCTGTTCCCAGATGTTCAAGTTTTTAATATATGTTCTGGTCCTGAGGGGTCCGATTCGATCCTGTGACATTGTACATTATGTAGCCTGGATGTTGGATCACTATGCCATAGTCTCTCATTGAAAAAAAAAAAAAGGCAAAACTTCTTATACTTAAGCCTATTTTGAAATACCTATAACCTAGCTTCTAAGTGATGCCGTTATTTAAAATTTGGTTTATAAACTCTTGTAATATATTGGGTGTTTTTTGACCACACTCTGGTGTTTTTTATTATATATTCTGTCACCTATATAAATGTGACCACCACCAGTATAGATTTACACCTGTGCCAAATATTTCATGGATTTTAATGATAGATCAAAAATATATTTCCATTTCAGACTTGTACACACCTTCTGAGGAAACAGTCAGACAATTAAGGCAGGGAAACACATGAAGGACCACAGCTTCTTACCCAGTGAAGTCCAGAGCTCAGGAGAACCCTGTGTAATGACCTGCACCTGCTAATAACTTTGGTGTGGCAGCTGCTTTCTCCCACCTCTGTGCACAGTGCCTGATTCAGACACACTCACGAGGCAGCATATATTTGCTGCATAGCAAGCGGGCAATTCGCTGCCACGCCAAACCGCCCCCCGCATGCGAAAGGATGTGTATGAGAACACATCACCTCATAAGTGGCCAAAGGGGACATAAATCATTCCATGGTCATCAACCATTTAACGCTCGCTCGCCCGCCCCGAGCAGGCATTGGCTCATCTGTGTTCCCAGGGGAATGAACATAAAACGCTGCTTGTTCCCCTGCTCTGGCCCAGTGTCCGTCCATGCCCGCCCCCCTCTGGAGCGAACGGCTTAGCAAGTGTGAAACGATCCAAAGCCGCTCGCCGCCGGGGGTTTGCACATGCACATAAACACGCAGACGCAAACCCCAAACATCGGAAAGGGGCTGAATTCAGCCCACTACGAGTAAGTCTGAATTGGCCCCACAGTATGTGGATCTGCTTACATTGACCAGCAATGGTCCTTGGCTGGGGATTGGAGATATTACCTGCAAATGTGCAGCAGACTAGAATGCCCGTTCTAAGGGGAGGTTGTGCATAGCGCTGGCTGGTGGCTAAACTACACAGTAACATTATGCTCTTATTTCACCGTATATAAAAGTGGATAGAAGTTGGTTTAAACACAAGTCCTGTTGCGGACGCAAGAAATACAGTTATCACTGAAATAATTGTTTTATTGGGATATGTACCATTAAACTGTCGGGAAATATCAGCACATATTCAATCTGACAGCCCCCCCCCCCCTTTTTCAACGAATAGAGAAACTTGTCTTTAGGCTCTATAGCAAAGATGAATGAAGGAACTTTTCAGCATTTAATATGAACAGGCTAGGATAGCTCAATCCTTAACACTTTGAGTTCCAACGTTACTGTGAGAGGTATGCAAAATAGCCGCTAAAAATGCCAGCGTGGCTTACAGCCACTGTTCTTTTTTGAGCCACAATGTTTAACTCCAACTAATTGACTTGAGATCATTTGCCGGCAATAACTAAAGTGATTCGTATTCCTCAACTCCAACCCTGGCATTTTTAGCAGGATATTTTGCTCATCAGCAACGCTGACACTCAAAGGGTTAATGAGCTGTTCTTTCCGATTGCCTTCACTATGCAAAGAAATATGAAAAACTAAAGTATCAGATCTTCCCCATCAAATGGATTGTAGTATTACAGTATGCTAAACGCGTCTGTCCATGCTCAATGTCGCAAAAGTTAGTCATGTGTGGATATCCCAAAATAGGAAGGATAGCCGGATCTTGTGTGTGCAACCTGGCAAATTCAGAACCACCACATGTCATTTATACGTTAACGCCAAATACGTCTACCTAAACGTAATGATAGATAGATAGATAGATAGATAGATAGATAGATACCAACATCATATGACCCTGGTGATGCTATGACATTATTCACTTGTAGGTAACAGGGAAGAAAAATAAATAATCATAACAGAATTTTTGAAAGCGTGTTTATTGTCTTCATAGCTCAGGAAAATAAATGTGTATCAGTAGTGAAAGGTTATAGTAGAGCAGAGGCAAAAAGAAGGGGGGGGGGGGCATAAAATGAGGCATGTACACCATAGAGGCGGTCACTTGTGGGATAACCAAATATTAAAGAGTATGCAGCATGTCGCTTGAGTGGGAGTCACCACAAAAGTCAGGTAATACCACAGAAGCGTCAACATAACTGAAATTTATATATATATTGGACAAGTGTACCTACTGCTGCCTACATGTAGCGGCAGCAGCCAAATTTGGTACCCACATCTAAATACAGGTTCATTCATGACGAAAAAGAGACCTCACTAAGGCATGATATTCTATCAAGGATCTGATAGTGTAATGCCCACTTATTAATATTTCTTCATTCCAGAAAATGGCAGCTTCCCCAACGTCCAGGCAAATGGTGCACTTAAAACGTATTGACGATCATATAGAATAGAATAAACATTACTACAACTGCAGTATAAAAATGAGTAACAGAGGAACACGGGAGCTTACAGTAAACATGAAAATCTGACACTACTTCAGAGCTCCACAACTATTTAGAATATCCTTGTCACAATTTTTATCATATACAGACTCTTGATATTCCATCCAATTCCTAATGCGAATGTATTTACTTACAGACTTTGTTGCGTAGATCCCAGAGTTTTAATGTCCGGTCATGACTTCCTGACACAATTCGAGCGTTGTCCAGTAAGAACTTAGCAGACAAAACTTTTCCACTGTGCCCAGTTAATGTATGCTGTAGCGAGTATAGACAATAGATAAACATGACGTGAGTTATTTCTCCAGGCAACAGCTCCATTCTTCTTTATTGCCACTGATTAAGGTGAAGTAACGTTAATATGAACCTCTTTACAGATGCGCTGGCTCTATACATATATCATACCAAACAGGAATCTTAGCAAGGATTGTTTAACTGCACATCTGAATAATCCTGTTTAATTTGACAAAAACTAATAATATTTGAAGCCTCATCAATCGCAATTTTAATAAAATTGCATTTATTTTAATAAAGTCATAAAGCCTCTAACACAGCAAACCAAACGGGACATACAGGGAGTGAAGGAATCTACATAACCCGCAGCGAGCGCCTTCGGCACATTTTTTGCCGGGGCGCCCACTGCCTGATTGACAGGCATGGTGCATTACGGGGTGGGCACCTGGTGTTTTACGGGGGTGGGCACACCCATAGAAACAATGGACAGGCCCGTCAGAACGCAGGCGTGCCCTTGTCTGCTTGAGGCGGGCAGCTGACGTCACACGACTTCAGCGCCGGTCCCAAATTCCTCTGAAAGTGGTCATCTGAAAAGTCCAGGATTACTTTTCAGAACGAACAGAAGAAAAATCATTAGATGAGGAGAAACCATCAAATAATTTTTCCCATGTGTTGGCTCATACAACCGCTCGCATCGTATTGTGGGGATTCGGGCAGCGGGAGGTGTGCGTTGAGTGGGGCAACCTTTAATGTACACAGCCTAGTGAGCAGGTCTGAATTATCCTCAAAGTTAGGTGTAGGTCTTCGAACATTAAATATATATAAAAAAAAAAAAATCAATAAATGATATGAATTAGTTGCGCTACGTCCAGAAGTCTCAGACTCAATGTGTTATCACGCACTGTATATTGTCCCCTTTATACACCCCAGACTCCATCATGACCGGCGCTTCTGTTGGATGCCCATCACAACCACAGCTCCTATTACTGGAGGAGAGGTGGCATTTGGGTTATCCAGCTTGTCAGCAATGTCATTAACCAGTCACTACGTACTTAGAGCATGACAGGAATTCAGAGATACTGCTGGGAGCTAGTTTGGTGTATAAGGAAAGCACAGTACAATCAGACCTTTTACAGATCATCATAGACTTTCCTTTTTTTGTATAATACAAGTAACCCAGATATAATCTAAATAATGCCGAACTTACCCGAAGGCGGTAGTCATCTACGGTCCAGATTCTGCTTGCAAAATCATTTGACGCAGCCAAGAGGTAAGAGCCCTGTAGGAACAAAAGGGGAGCAGACATTAACATGACCAGAAAGTGTTTTGAAACTCAATGGTTGGCCCCACATAACCTTGGACAGAGTCATTGTTTTTATGTCCATGGTATGACAAGTTAGATTACAAGCTTGAGTGGGCCCAGCCCTGCGCAGTCAATCAGTGTTTATGTAACGTTCTATTTACTACATTAAATTGTGGGTTCCACCTCATTTCTAATGCGCATGTGTCTCATACTATTTTCTTTGTTTCAAGATTCATTTATGCTTAAAAGAAACAAAACCTCCAATACAGAAAATAGCACAAAAGAGTTCAAAAAATGTAAGAAAAACACTTTGCTTTTCAATTATGTGCACAGCCACTGAAAAAAAAAAAAAATTTGCTTTATTAATATGCGATGTCGTCATTTTCAAGTGCCGGCAGAAGGAAAAGTCCCAAGCAATATCTGGGGTCCAGCCTGTGGTTTAAACAGGGATTCAATTCACTGCAACATGGCTTGAAAGCAGGGGCCTGATTCTAATTGCGTCGGTCCCCACTGTGCTCACACCGGATACGTTGTTTCTGCCCTGCGCATGCAGACGTCAGCCGCCCGCCCAGTTCTCACACCCAGAGACTCTAAGTCAGCCCAGACTGATTTGCGAGCAGGGGAATAATCGAATCGACCATCGAATGATTTTGTCCCCATACGCTACCCTGCGAATGAATGTTTTTGCAAAACATCCATTCACACAATACACAATGTGTGCGGAGATGTGCAGACAGTGGCGGAGGCGTGCATTTGCACGCCCGGCGGGCAGCATTACAAGGCTTGCTAAGCAGTGAACTTTTGCTGCTTAGCGAGCCAACCAGAATCACCCCCCAGGTTCAATGAACAAGGTCATATACACTATATAGTGGAAGAGGGAGATATATATATATATATATATATATATATATTGTGGAGGGGTATTAATCATGATTAAGAGAACTCATACATGGAAGTCCACAGGGTACCCGATACCAGTGGTTCCCAAATTGTGTGCATAAGTAAGCTTGCGGGGGTGCCTCTGGTTGGTGGTCTAGAACCAATTATAGTTAATTATGGTAAAAATAATAGGCAAAATCAGTGCTGATACCTGCCAATCATAAAAATGTGGTCAAACAGAAGTGACTCCTGTGCATCACCACATAATTCAAATTGAGGGGTAGATTTATTAAGCTCAGTGAAGTTATAAACTGTCTGGTTCTTCTCACCGGCCAATCAGCTCCTACCTGTGAAGTTACAGGCTTGGTTTGAAAAATGACAGGTAGGAGTTGATTAGCTGGTGATAAAAACCAGGCAGTTTATCACTTCATCGAGCTTAATAAATCTACCCCTAAGTATGATCTAAACACAATCAACTTAAATATTTTTTTTTACATTTCTCAATAAAGAATCTTTTAGCCTAGCGGTGCTGTGAAAAATAAAATCCTGATACTCTAGAGTGCCGGGATTCTAAAAAGTTTGGGAACCACTACCCTATACAAAAGGAGGAAGAGGAACTCATTTGTGAGTCCTACACAATTCTGCTGGTCAATCTCTATAAGTCCCAGTACGCTACAGCTAGAAAATCCCGAGCTGCCTAGTAGAAACCAGTATCATACACAAAGAAAAGCACACACACCTCCCACTTACTGTACCTACAATATAAAGTATTGATTCAATTGGAAATGTAGATCTTACAACAATAATGGTACTTACAGCGCTATCGAACTCTATGCTGGTGATTCCAGCATTGCTGCCCGTCAGAGAGCCCTTTGCCTCACATTTATCTGTAAACACAACAAAAGTCATGTGTAACTACCATAGCAGAGATTTACATATAACAACTTAAGCCAACACTAAAGAATATTCCATGTGGTCTCAGTTTACCAATGTTAGATCATACACTGCGCGTACTGTCCATCCCTGCATGCCACGCTCCAAACAAGAGGAGAATGTGGGATAACCCACTGTTATGTATCCTAAAGCTCATGGACACAGGATATAGGTCATCTCAGGAATGTCAGCACACCCTGGAAACAAACAGGGCACAGCTTGAGCCAGATTAGTAAACAGGGGTCGCTGGGAGCGTTTTGGCTGCAGGGGGGACTGCAATGCAATCAGACCTTTTACTTCTCATCACTGACCACATGAAACTTCTAGAAAAAAAATATATATATATCTTAAAAATCATTAAAATATGTTCAGTCAATAGAAGTTTGTTCACTCTAGTTCAGAGTTTCAAATAACCGATTGAAATATTTTTTTTCAATAAAAAATACTAGTGAACAGAAGATGTATGAAATCAGCAGTGAAGGACATTTAGTCTTACCTCCTATTACCTCCCACAGTTTAACCCGTCGATCCATTCCCCCTGTAGCCAATAACCGGGAGCCTGGGCTAAAACGCACAGCATTGACCTCACCATCGTGGGCATCCTAGAATAATAAATATACAAGTGCAACCAAGGTTAAATATATATATTATAATGCAAGTGCGTTTTAAATTATCAGTGCCTCCAGCTATGACACTTTTACGAACTAAAACCCATAAAAAAAATTAAATATAAAATAAAAAAGTAATAAAATAAAAAGCATATAAAACTTTTTTTTTATTATTATCACTGCACCCGAGCAGAACATAAAACAACAGAGCAAGTCAAAGTACAAAATGAGGTCTCAGCTTGAAAACTTGTTATCACGCACCATATAAGATTCTGCCTGCAACCCCAAACTCCTTGTCCTATTCCGGTGTAGGATTGGTGCAGTAGCACACAGCCTTACACTAACAGACATGTGGCACAGAGCACATCCAATAGTATCAGCAACCTTTCAGACCAAACACAGCATAACTGAGGTGTGATGGTACCAAACAGTGAATAAAGGTTGCTGGGAGATGAATGGGCTTTGGGAGAACACTGGTACATTCAGACCTTTTACTTCTCATCATTGACCTCAGTAATACCCCAATAACACACTGTAGATCATAGAAAACACATGGAAGACACACAGTATTATATACTTACAAATGAGTGCAGGGCTGTAACTGGAACACGGACTTCCCTGTTCCCTCCTGCCTGAGCATCTGGACAATCATGTGAGGCTGGGAAAGAAGATATAGACCGCCTCCTGAATGGGGAGGGAAATAAGCAATCACACTGAGTACAGCTTACATTATAACACCCCTATTCAACACAAAACCAAAACACAAGCCAATCCTCGATCTGCATAATACAGTACAATAGGCAGCCCTGGGCACTATTCTTGAGCCTTGAATGAAAGAACCACAAAAAGCAAAAATAAACAAGCCACATCAAACAAAAGCATGTGTGAAACAAAACTGTTAAACAAAAAAATGTACGGTTAGCGGAATCAAAACACTACTTTAAAAATGTAACACATAAGCATCTTTGCAAGGCTGACAAAAACAAAGAAACACATTTTGTATACACTGGACTATTTGTGTTTTACCTTAAAAAAAAAAAAAAAAGAAGAGAGAAAAGTGGAGCTATGGCAAGGCAATGTATGTGTTTGTCATCCAACAGGTGGACTATTTTAGGATGACACTTAAATACAAGATTAGCATGGAGCATCTTGAAAAAAATTATTATTTTTTTTTATTATTATTTTTAACGCAAAAAAAAGAAAGGTTAAGTGGAAAGCCACCGTCATGCAGACTAAAAGGAAGCACATAGCAAGGAGAGAGGAGAGGAAGAATCACCTGGCACTGTCAGAATGATGACCCAAGAGGGGAGACTCAGACAAGCTGTAGGGAGAGTTCATAGGTCAGCGAGGCACAGGAAGAGCAGTGACAGGGAAGCAGGAAACAGAGCACAGAAGATCAGATTATGTATCAGGGTACATGGAACAATACACATGGCTGTCCATACTTTGGGTATTCAACAAGGTAAAACATTTCTAGAAAAAACTGGCACAAAGCAAAAAAGCTGAACATCTTAACAACCAGATTCTGTTGGTGGGGTTTTGGCTTCTTTATAACGAGTCTCAAAAACAATGCAATGAGCAGAACATGTCTGTCTTACATTGCGGCTTCATTTGCTGCACATCGGATTTCTTATATGTGTCCTTTTGAATTTATAAAAAGGCAGTAGGTCTAATAACAGAATATTTTGTAAATATACACAAGCTGTGTGGAATGAACACACCTTGGTGTCACGGGGGGGGGGGGGGGGGGGGGGGGGTCGGTCTTCGATTTAGAAATAGAGGGCGGTATTCAATCCCCACCACCATTTCCGACAGGGAAATAGTGATGGACGCCTATTCAATGCTGTCGTTTACG
The DNA here is from genome assembly GCF_055691185.1 of Crinia signifera. Lineage (NCBI taxonomy): Eukaryota > Metazoa > Chordata > Amphibia > Anura > Myobatrachidae > Crinia > Crinia signifera. Next base: position 276,715,727 of record NC_139219.1, read on the forward strand.
ACATCAAAGGCAGAATTTGACAAAACGGATCAGACTTTAAAACCAGTCGGAAACCAAGTAACCATCACAAGGTACCAGAAGAGGCAGCCATCAAAACAGTCTATTTTCAATCCATCCACAAGTGTGTGAAGCATGTTGGGGGGCAGTATGAAAGTTACACTGTGGGAAGTGAGCTATACAAAAGGCACAAGGCCTGAATGAGAAAACGGACACTTGTATGTATGACAAACCGTTCACGGAAAGATCCACTTGAAATACATCCTGCCAACGTAGGCACCATGAGTTATTACCATTTGTCTGTTATTACTAAATGTTAACAAATGAATACAGCATGTAGAAAGATGATTCCTTACAGTTACATCTAGCAAATAATTGTAGGTTTGCATGACCTGCATTTGTGTGAGCGGATCCTATATGATATCCCGGCGGTCGGGATCCCGGCGGTCGGAATCCCGACACTGGAATCCCGACCGCCGAAATCCCGACAAGGGGGGGACATGGATCGCCCCCCCTTGCGGGCTCGCTGCGCTCGCCACGCAGCGGGCCCGGTGCCTCGCTACGCTCGGCACGCTATTATATTCTCCCTCTATGGGTGTCGTGGACACCCACGGAGGGAGAAAGTTTCGGGATTTCGGCGGTCGGGATTCCAGTGTCGGGATTCCGACCGCCGGGATCCCGACCGCCGGGAAATTAACCGCATCCCGTGTGAACATGCCCCCTCTAGACCTTGCATACAGTTACCAAAGAGATGGAGAAAAGTAGTCTGCTGTGGTGCACAAGAATACAATCTGATGTGGTGCCTAAAAATAGAACTTCTTTATATTTGTTAAATATTACAATATATCTAAAAGGGGCATACACACGGGGCGATTTCAGACCCTTTTCTAAACGATCTGACTAGATTGCGTCAAAAAGCATGGATCGATCCATGTGTATGCCTTGCAGCGATGACGATGTGCGGTTTCACACGTCGTTATCGCCTGCAGGGAAAGCCAGTGCTTGCACTGAATTTGACTAGATCACGGGTTTTTGCCTATTAAATATAGGCAGAGTCCTGCTCAGCACGGGCGCTCAGCACACAGCATTGTGGGACACCCGCAATGTGAAAGATTGTGCTGAAGCATGTCGCTCAGCAAAAAGTGCCTTGTCACCTTGTGTGTACGGGGCTTAAAGCAAAGTGTATTTTGGTACTCAAGGGAAAATGTAAAAAAATTAAAAAGGGTGAAGAAAAATAACGTATATAAAAAAAAAACCAAGTGGTCTTCATTTTTTACATGTATTTTAGGATTGGTTTACAAAAAAAACAAAAAACACACCTCTCAACAAAATGCAAACATTATATCTATACATTTGATATATTTTCTTTTCTAATTACCTTATATATTAAGGAGAACAATACAGTTCAGACTCAAATAATATAGCGACAGAGCAGCGGCACAAACACACAGCAATTTATAGCACATCTATGAAAATCTTGCTTGTGCCATTACAAAAAGATGGCAGGCAGCAGTTCAAGAAACACAGAAGCCTAAGCCTTTCCTTGCCAGTGCATGTGCTGAATGGCCTGTTGGGAATTAATGATGACACTCAAATCACAGTGGGAAGGACTGTATGGAATCCCAAACAAAGAAATTACAGAAACACAGATGCCAGGAAGAGGATGTTTTGCCTTGTTTTGGAATCCGAGCAAGGCAGCCATCAAAACAGTCTATTTTCATTCCATCCACAAGTGTGTGAAGCATGTTGGGTGCACAATAAAAAGTTACACTGTGGGAAGTGAGCTATACAACGGCACAAGGCACGAATGAGAAAAACGACACTTGTATAGTAGTAGGACATAACCTGCACGGAAAGATCCACAATGGAGACACCAATTGAGTTATTACCCAATCAATTTTGACCCCGAATGTAAATGGCAGAAGAACAGTGTGATGTTATACAAGCAAGGCAGGAAATCCCAAGCCGGTACTTAGATTCCCTTGGAAAACTGAAGATTCGGGTGGGATGGATTTTCTGAAAAGCAGGGCCGCTCATCTCAAATACATACTGTAATATATATACACTTAATACAATAGGATTAATATAGGGAATACATTCATTTTATATTCCTTTATTTCTATTATGTTTATAAATTAGCCCAATCATGTAATGTTATTATGGGAATTACTTATATTGTAGTATTAAAGTTTAGTGAAGGTTTTAGAACTTTGGGATTATCCCTATATTTTTAGATACAATAATACCACTGTGATCAAACATATTAAACCTAATAATTTGTTATTGCATGCTTTATGGAAACATTTATAGCTGGAGCTGTACAGTATATATGATATACACACTTACATTATTCAATCTTTATCAGCAGGTCTAATTAATGAGTAGAGGGCCAAATACTATAATTGTACAATGGGAAGAGCAGCAATAACTCGAATTTATCAATAGAAGGGATGCTCTCCCTAATTATGGCTGCTATGCAGGTATAAACAACATGTAAATCATGTATATGTACGCCTGTAAAAATCCTCCCTGTATTGTTTCTATACAGCATGTAGAACAAAGCCAGGTTATAAATGCAAATCTAGTTTCAATTAATTTGGTTTTTAAATTGATCCTTGAAAACAATGCATACATGGTTTTATCTGGCTGAGGGCTTTGTAAGCACATCCCCGAGTCAGAAGAGCAGTCTATGTTCTGCATAACCATTCTACAAAACTTATACACCTTTGTGAATATATAAAGTAAGTGTATAGTTTACAAATAGGTTGATTTTGGCAAACTGTATTATCACAGTTTGAAGTTTAAAAATAAATTTAAAAAAAATCTACCCGCATCCGATAACAGCCACTGCAAAAATATTGATGTTTTCAGATCACGGATATTTTCAAGGATCAATGCAGGTCAAGAGATTTGCAGTCGGTTTGTAAAATAGATTTTCAAAAAAATAAACAACTAATAATTAACAAGTATATTTCACTTCTAAAACACATTCTATTGCCTAAACCTTCATTATGATGCCTATAAATGTCGAAAGGACACTATGCAAATGTTTTTTAAATTCAGCGATTATCGGTAAATTGCAAAAGGCATATTCTTTGCACTGCGCATAAGCCAACGTCCAATAGCGATGCCACTCTCAGCGCTTCCCTTCAAACAGAGCTGTTGACAGTGTCGCTGTTTGTGGTCGTGGGTTAGGGATTGTTTGGCAAACATGCAGGCATGTCGCTGGCTGCACTTTCATACTCAAACAGCGTGGCTCCAGCGTCTCCATTAAGCTGCAATGCTAGACGGCTATTGATTAACCAGATCGGAATATCGAAGGATCTATGTATCCTGCGGATCTAAGTAGCTGCGAGTGTGTACGCAGCTGCTGTGCCTTTGCTTCAGTGGGTGCCTCTGTACTTTTTCAGGCCTGCTGGATTTTATTGCACAATTTCAGGCTTCCTTAATCACAGTTGCGATCACAATAGTGTCCATCAATGAATGGTACACGATCCTTGGGTCGACACATAAAAAGGTTGACATACATTGGGTCGACAGAGGAAAATAGTTGATAGGCCTATGGTAGACATGGATGTAAAGTCGACACAAGCATTAGGTCGACAATGGCTATGGCTGTTGTGCACATGCACAGGCGCTCCCAAATCCCCCAATTGTAGATTGTGCAAACAAAATTAGAAGCAGCACAGCATTTTCAATTTAAAAATTTTCTTTGGTAAAAGTGTCCCGTAATATCTGATGTTGTCTGTTTAAACAGAGCAGGGGACTCTCAAACTCGGTCCTCTGGACTACAACCGTGCACAAGTGCATTCATTACTCATTGACACATTTTGAAAGATCCACAGGTGGAGCTAATTATTTAACTTGTGATTCTGTGAGGAGACCTGCAAAACATTAACTGTGTGGGGTCCTGTGGTCTGAGCTTGAGAACCTGTGATAGAGTATATAAATGTCTGATTAATACTTTACTGGCTCTATTGGAGCTTTCTAATGACTTTTAACATAGTTCTTAAAAGGAGATGCATACGGATGACCAGCATTCAGAACACGAATGCCGGCATGACAAAAAGGTGGGGAACTCAACAGGCAGCTGCCGTACAAGCACAGCGTCCCAGCTGTTTAGACACAGCCAGACCAGCAGACACTGCGGTCACGGACTCCAAGCTGTCTAGCAAACCCAGAAAAATAGATCAACATGGAAGGTTTAACGTGGTGCCCTGGTTGGCTAACAAATGCTGGAAACCATGCTTGCGGATCACAATGTTTACGAAATGTTTTCAAAACCCATTCCACAATACGTATTTAAAGTGGTTCTTATTGTAATGCTTTATAATAAGTTTAAAAAAAAAAATATGATATCACAATGTTACGAAATGTTTTCAAACCCATTCCACAATACGTATTTAAAGTGGTTCTTATTGTAATGCTTTATAATAAGTTTAAAAAAAAAAATATGATTTCCCAGCCGTTTCCGAGTCTGCAGGTTTGGCTCTTTGAAAAGCCGAATTTGCTTACATGGAAACAGACGCTAGTTCAGAAAGATATAGATTCACAGAATGAAAATGGAATTCGCATTCCATCTACAAGTATCTTGTATTATTATTTATTTAAAATTCTTATATAGCGCAGCATATTCCATTGTGCTTTATAATTGGAAAAAAACAGTGGATAGAAACAAACCAACAGAGGAAGGAGGGCCCTGCTCGCAAGCTTACAATCTATTCAATCTTTTTATCTATTCTGTGCAGAACTGACACAGTTTTGCGCAGAACGGCAAGAATCAATAGCCCCTTATAATAAAAAAAAAAAAGGTACAAAAAGCTTAGCAGTATATTTGAAGCATATCCTACTGGACACTGAGGTATCTTGCATCTATGTTGTACAAACACCTCAAACCCATGAAATACATACAAATATATTTGTATTTGTGCATAAAACAAGGTTTCAAAACATGTTTGCCTACTATCTCAGGTACTGAATTTGAATGCCAAGCAATCATTTTTTGCACATATTTAGTGTCAGTTACATATCATGTCCTCAGTAGATAGTGGATAAGGGATACTCAACGTATGTACATACATACAAATTTGTTTGGCAGCACCCTTTGGTTACTATTATTAGGAAGATCATATCTATTCTTCAGTTGCTTACTTCCTCTGGTATCTCAGATCTCACCATGACTATGAGGCGGTGAAAGTTTTTTGATCTTTTAACATAGGATCATTTATTTGAGTAAATCGTTGACATTTGGTTTTCTAGACAAATTAAATCAGTATTTTACGCTCCCTTTATACAGGAGTAATGACTGAAATAACTAGTGAATGACATATTTGAAATGTTAATGTCTAGGGCCACAGGACAGGGGTTCCACTTTCACCCCTTTTGTTGGCCCTGGTACCTTTGGTCATTACTTTACATAGAGACAAACTATTTACTGGTGTAACTGTAGGCTGGACCTGAGAGTAAATTAGCACTTTTGGCTAACAACATAATGCTGTTTGTCTATAATGACACTCCATTCTATTGTTGATTTGATTCCTTTTGCAGGGTTTAGGGTTCATTTTAATAAGTCACCGTCTGGTCCTAATACACTGCATAATAACCCCTTTTATAGTTCAACCTTATCGCTCAAGCTTGGTAGAAGTTTACTACAAACACTATACAGGGCTACAATGACTAAATACAGATTTACATAGGTTTCTTAAAATAAACATCTTCATACACTTTGCATTATTCTTCATCTGCTATTGAGAATTTTTAGAAATAAAATTTTCCCCTATTTTTTGAAAAGATAACACAATTGTTGCTTTTCCCTCTCTCAGTTGGGACAGGTAGCCTTATTGAAAAGTGTGATTTTCCTTTAAATCTCATTACACCATTCAGATGTTATCCTAACATTCAAGAAAAACCTATATGGTTTATGATCACTATATGCTAGGTTATTATGCCAAGTGATTGCTCTTTCCAAAACTACTGTTGCCCAGGTTGCAGGATGGTCTTAATACTAAAGCATTTTTTTTCTTCTTTAAATGTTAGGTATTTCAGTCTTTGACCCGGGAGATGGGGGGGGGGGGGGGGGGGGGGAATAATGCGGACTTCCACTTCAATGCATGATAAATATATCCA
>NC_139219.1:276722049-276935982 GCF_055691185.1 Crinia signifera
TCTGGGGAGGAGGGCAGACGTGGGTGAGACGGAGATCTCCTGCTGAACATGTATGTTTCTGAAACTGTTTTATTAGTGTCTGGTCCCTCTCCTCCGATCACCTCCCCCTGCTCCTGCTTTAAGCAGCAGTCTGCTTCCGTGCACAGTGCGGGGGAGAGATCCCTGTAGCTCAGTCTCTCCTGTCCCCTCTCTCTCCCCTGTGCTGCTGGCCTGCTGCTGCCATAAATGTCAATGTCAGTGTAGGAAGGCAGACTGCTTAGAGTAGACTACAATAATGCTGCTTTCAGACCGCATAACTGGCTTTGACCCTGTATTTGGAAACGTTTCCAAAAACGGGTCTGCCAGATAAAACCCCTTTCACACCGCAGCACTTAAACGGTATATTACCGTTTAAGTGCCGATTTTTTGACACTGGCAGACCCGTTTTTGGAAACTTTCCAAATACAGGGTCAAAGCCAGTGCAGCCTTCAGCCCTCCCCTCCGTGCAGCTCCCCCCCCCCCCTCGCGTGTCGACCGAGAGCATGTCGACGCCCCCCCGCGCATGTCGACGCCCCCCGCGCATGTCGACGCCCCCCGCGCGTGTCGACGCCCCCCCACCCCACCCCGCGTGTCGGCGCCCCCCCCCCGTGTCGACTTACCCCGTGCCGGTACCTCCGTTGTGGACTGCAGCTCAGTATGCTCGGAAAGCACTTATGAAAAAAGTGTCTTCCAGAAAATGGCTGCCCCATAGGAAACCCTGTTTAAAAAAACTGTCTTCCGTATGGGGGGCAGCCATTTTCTGAAAGACACTTTTTTCATAAGTGCTTTCCGTGCATACTGAGCTGCAGTGCCGGGAACCACAACGGAGATACCGGCACGGGGTAAGTCGACACGGGGGGGGCGCCGACACGCGCGGGGGGGTCGACACGCGGGGGGCCCGTCGACACGCGCGGGGAGGCGTCGACACGCGCGCGGGGGGTGTCGACACGCGCGGGGGGGGGGCTCCAGTGCTGTGAATACTTAATGAGCGCTCATTAAGTATTCACTGTGCTGAATTTAGGACCCAGCTCATTGGCTGGGTCCTAAATACCGTTTCTGAGCCGATTTTTGCGCTAAAATACCGGTTCAGAAACGGGTAGGACCCTGCATTTTAACCGGTTAGAAAAAACGGCATTTTCTAACCGGTTAAGTGGGACTGGACCTTTCAGACCGCACACATTACCGTTTTAAAACGGTAAAAAACGGCAATTTACCGTTTTAAAAGTGCGGTCTGAAAGGGGCATAAAAGGTCTCTATTCCCCTGAATATTAAACATAACAAATAGGGGTGAGAGGAGGAGAGGAGGAGTGGGTGACTGCTATAATAGGCTAATAGAACAGCATTATAACTCAAACATGGATAAGAAGTGGCGTTATTATCACTAGGCAGCATTCCGAATTAATTTTATAATTCAAGTTTAATAAATATGAGTAGATCACATTTCCTGTTATAATTATGTGAAATGCGATCTACTTTCTAAAAATATGCGATAAATAGGTTTATGAGGAGAAATTTGCGAAAACCTATACAATTCATGGTTAGTACATTTAAGTAAAACTAAAATAACGCGAAAAGGGTGCGAAAACACCCGTTTTCATATTATTTTAGTAAAAATAATGTTAATAAATGGGCCAGACTTTAGTGGAGAGGGATAGGTTCTGGCTGTAAGGATTCTCTGTATTAGGGAGCTACCCACCGCTGAGTTATTATATGTATCACATAACATGCAGAGGGCTGGAACAGAGGTATCAACAACAGGACAGGTGGAGCAGAGAAAGGACAGAGAGGACATGAGACCAAGACAGACAGATCAATGGAGGATGGTAGAGCAAGGCAAATTGCTGGCTGTAGCAGGGAAAAATATATTTTTATTTTATTTACTCAATGCAGCTCTATCAGTTGCGCCGGCGCCTTTTCTGTTGCCGGGAATGGTAGCAACAGATCCTTGCAGTGCAGGTCAGTGCCAGGGGTGCATGCGCCTTCCCCGAGCACCAGTCAGGGTAACCCCCAAGGAGAGGTGCATGGCGAACAGGTGTTGAGGGCGATCACCGGAAACCAGAATCTCTCTGCTGCTTCTGTACGCATACAGCTTCAGAGATTCCTGCATTATTGCTATCAATGGCAATGGTGCAACTGGCCATCGATAGTGTGAAACTATGCAATGGATGACCATCGATATCTTTACCTGTCGATGGACATTTTGTTTGACTGATTGATCTGTGGGCCAATCAAACAATGGGGGCGAGGCTTTGCGGGTGTTGGGGGTTGAGCTATGCTCCATGTCCCAAAACTTTGAAAAACAAAAGCAAAACATCGGTTGTGCTGTGCCATTGATGGAGGGAAACGATCTGCTTCTCCCCCATCAATGGCAAAAGTATTCAACATCGGCCATAAACCATCAATTATTTCAAATCATTGATGTTCGATGGCCATCCCTAGTGTGTACCCACTCAACTAGGCTCCGGCCGGGCACAGTGAGTATGGGGTTCCGCCAATTACCCCCCCTTCTCATAATCCCCTATTAAATATATAAATGTGATCGTTGATAAATGGTTCCGAAAGAAAGAGTGAAAGAAATAAGAGAAAAAGGAAGAAAAAAATGGAAAAAAAGCCAAAACAAAATAAAGAAAATGAAATGGAGAGAAAGGAAGCTAAATAAAGAAAGTAAAAGAAATAAATAATGAAAAAGAGAGTGGAAGAAAGGAGAGAAAAAAATAAAGAAAATGGAAGAAACTAGGGGGGAAAAGAAATTAAAAGAAAGAGTAGGAAGAGAAAGGAAATAAAAACAAAGCACTAGAGATCGAAGGAAAGGAAGAAAATGCAATAGAAAAAAAAGGAGAGACAGTATGAAAGTAAATGAAACAAAACCGAGAGATCAAAATAGTTACCAAATAGTATTTGTGGCTATGCCCACACCCCCCCCCCCCCCCCCCTTGGGGGACTAGCCAGAAATATTAGGTATTCGCCAAGTGTAAGAACAAGGGGTTAGTAGCTGCTATCTCACCTTTGGCGCTGGCAGCTGCATCCCCCATTGGTTTCTATGGGGGTATGATGCTGCCTGATCTACCAATGTCAGGACTGTGAAGCTTCTCAATAGCGGTCCCTGTTGTAGCCCATGGGCTACAGATCATGAGATATAGGGGCCGATTCAGACCCTGTCGAACTAATTCGGCCCTGTTTTCAATGTTTGGGAGTCCTCGCATGCGTGTATATGCGCATGTGCAGACCCCCTGCCAAAGTGTTCGCATGGGTTGGGGGGCGTCATCAAGGGAACGCCTAATGTTTTATGGGCATCCCCATGAAAACCCTGGGTGTTCCCTTGCCTGCTCGGGGCGGGTGACTGACGTCACATGAAGGGCTTGATGCGGCCACAGGTGTTTGTTTTGGTAAGGTTCTGGCAGTTCAATGAGCCACAGTTCACGAGAACGCTTCTCAGTACTTTGAATGAGTATACCGGCTCCTCACGGCCCGAAGCTGGCAAAGCTGCTAACCCATTACTTCCAGCAGGATACCCGGCGGACCTAACAACTCCTGGGGACCCACGTGCATGTCAGCCACATATTCCTTCTAAGGCCGAACCTCTGCTAGGTGCCGCCCTTACTGAATGGTCAAAACCCTACCAAACAGATACCTGTGGCCACATGCACGTCAAGCCCTTGACACCGTTCAGACTGTCTGCCGGCCGGAGGTAGGAAACTCTGCAGCGCCTGAATGGTCTGTGTTGATTCAATTCAACAAATGTGCTGACCACTCTGGACCTCATAAACCGAAGCCTAAGGGGCCCATGTATTATGCATTGCATTATAATGGGATCTGGGTGGAATAATACTGCCCAGGATCGCATTGTAAACTGTGATCCTAACGGCGGGATGTATCATCCCTGAAACGCAGGGACAAGGCTCAAAAAGTAGTCTGTCTCTGCGATGTGCTGCCCCGGGGGGTCTGCGCATGCGCAGTTAGCACTGACCCCCCGCTGACCGCCCCAGCAGCAATGCGGTGCGTAGCCCATAGGCTACAATGGGCTACCGCCATCTGAGAATGGCGGTAATTTGCGCATGAGGTGCACTGCTGCCTGATGTTAATATTTTGGGCAGCTTTGCGTCCCCCATAGAGACCTATGGGGGATCGCAGCAGTCCCCTGCGGTCCCTCCTACATACATTGGGGAAATACTTCATGTTTGCGGCTAACCCCCCAAAAAGGGTGTTTTCGGGGATTTAGCCACAAATTTTGAATGATAAATGCCCCCCCCCCCCCCCCCCCCCCAGTGAGGTTAACTCTGTAAGTATTTCCTAATTTGCCAGCTGGTTACCGATGTTGTACTCTCAGATTAACTCTTTTAATTAGCATCTGACTAGTAATAAGGACATTGCATGCAGAATATATGTATACATATTTTACTTTGATTTTTCAATAAGTGAAACGGTTCTTTAAAAGATCAATATTTATATGATCAGAGACTGTCTACATTTACTAACTCTGCGAATCATAACAAGTTTATTGCTAATGTGTTATACAATGTTTTATATACTGGGTGAAATATAATAGGAGGAGAGATTCAGAAAGTGAGAGATTTGGTGAGAAATCTCCAGGTTTTTTTAAAGTGGCAATCATTTACACTGCAAAATCAAACTGGTTTTGCAGTATAAATGATTGCCGCTTTAAAAAAACCTGGAGATTTCTCACCAAATCTCTCACTTTCTGAATCTCTCCTCCTATATAAAATTTCCCCCACTAAGTTGAACATGGGGCCTGTTCGCTAAGCTGCATATTTTCCTGTGTTTGGGGCTTTAGATTTGTTTTGTTTCAGTTCCCCCACCCTGCTGGTACTTTATCACTCTGCATTTTATCACTTTCAAGATTAGTACATCTGGCCCCTAGTGAGCAATTGAAGCTGCCTCCTCTAGTTCCAGTTATTACAGATATATATAAAACTTAAGCAGCATTCCAATGGTTCATAGCAATACAATAAGGTGGGGGCAGGATCAGAACAACCGTTTTAACAAATTGTGAAAAATCATAGAAATTCAATAGCATCAATTCACAGAGGCTCAGATCCAACGTGGGATAGGGCAAAGCTCCGGCCATGCTGGATTATAGGTAGGAAAGGTAATACAAATTGCAGAGAAAAGCTTTACTTTTCACAACCTCATCCTTCTAACCCTCTCACATTGCAGCAGTCTGCACAGGAAGAGAAGCCAGAAGATGCTGTGTGCAGGCTGGTGCCGGACAGTTTCCCGACAGTCGGGAACCCGACAGTCATTACCCCGACACTCGGGGTCCCGATGGCCACCGACTATTCTCCTCGTGGGGTCCACAACCCCCATAGGGGGAGAATAGAATAGGTGGCGAGCGAAGCGAGTCACCGTGCCTGCAGCGTTGCGAGCACAGCAAGCCCGCACGGGGCTTTGTTGCGCTCGCCTTGCTGGCTGAGTCTGTCCAGTCGGGATCCCGAGGTTGGGCTAATGCCTGTCGGGATCCCATACCACACCCGTGCAGGCAGCAGCACAGCAGAGGCACTGAGTCTTCAGTCAGTAAAGCTGGGCATGCACTGGAATGATACTGGCCCGATAATGTAGTTTCCAGCTGAGAATGACCTATGAGGCTATTGTGTATGTCTGATATGTGACTGTCTGCAGTTGCTAGCAATATTGCCCCATCTGACCTGCTGCATGGCCAACTGGGCGATACCGTTAGCGATATGTCACTCTGTCCTTCATACATCATTGTGGTGCGTGCCCAGGATCTGATATGTCAGCCCGCTGGGTACATATCACCTAATCATGTGTACCCAGCTTAATAGGGACTAAGTAAAAACTGGGCCCGTATAAAACCCCGCAACCCCAGGCCGGACCGGACATCAAACTGCATTCCAGAGCTTGTAGTGTCCGATCTGGAGGGTGTCCCATCCGGGGGGTGTCTTCCCTGGGGGGATGCCTGTGATAGCTTTCACCAGGGACACGGGGAAGGGGAGATTACAGCCTCCCCGTGTGTTCCGGTCCGGACCGTTCCAGGTTTTGCTACATGCCCGAACCATACAGGGAGGCTTTATTGTCTCCCTCCTCTCCCTGGTGACCACTGTCACAGGCAGCCCCCCTCGGACAGGACACTCCCCGTCATTTCGGGGGTCTGGTTTTTACCCATACCCAAGACTTAAACCGGAATTTGTGTATTTCTGCCATTGTGAATCTGTAAGAAATCGCAGCCATGCATGAACTGTGCACATCTCAATCAGGTCTCCTGTACCAACCCCTGATGTGCCCCATCACACTACCCATTGGTAGCAGTCTCCTGGGGTGGCTGCACTCGCTACTCTGCTGGGCAGAACAGCAGCGACTAGACACTGTGCTCATAGGTCCACATTTTCTATCATCGGCATCCAGCTATATGCAAGCCTATAACACTTTATAACACCAGCACAGACTCAATTTAGAGAAATTTACATAAAATAAACCAAAGGGAAAATAAGTTATTACTGAAAGCACATATCTATCTATCTATCTATCTATCGATCTATCGTATGCTTTCTTTCTAAATTAAAGCTCTTGTCAATATAGCTGACTGGCCTACATCTCCTACAGTGCACTGGCTATGCAGGAGTTAATGCTTCCCTGATCCTACTGCATCGCAGCATCTGATGAGTTTCAGGATAGAAAAAAAACAAGTCTCTAACCAATCAGAAAGCAGATGCAGCAACAAATCAGGATCCGTCTTGCATCTTGTAACGTGTGAATGTGTGTGTGGGTACCAGACAGCTCCATCTGCCCTGATATCCTAAGCTCAGGCTCATGTGTGTGATGCCGGCATCTGCTAACAGCTGTGGATGACCCCTGTCAATGACAGACTCCGAGGGCTGAAGTCTTGTGTCTCCCCCTTCTGGGGGGAAGGTAGGTGTCTGTATGTGTGTGCGCTTTGTGTGTGGGGGACAAGGGAATCCCTTCTTTTGGGACTGTGGCCTGTGTATAGATTACAATACTCAGCATACATAGATTATTTAACTATTTCATTTAATGCTATGCGGCTATGAAAGCCCAGGATGTATAAGTATATAATTACATAGTATAACATAGTACCCATGGTGTACAATATCACATACACAAGTCATTTCTGCAGCTTCCGGGGCCTAGTTGAGAATGAGGAACTGGAACTCCCCTGCAATTCTGCTTAATGTCTAAATCCAGCAGATAACACAGAGCCGAACAGCTTTCAAAACAAGCTGTAACCCATAGCAACTTAATAGGTATTCGCTTTTATCAGCCTTGCACAAGCCAAATTGATAGAAAATAATGCCCACATGCTAGGAATAGGAACACACAAGATTTATTGACAGTATATTATTAAGTAAATATTTCCCCATATGTAACAAATGTGCTTTTTTTTGGATCTAAATTCACTGATACCCTGAATCCTGGTACCAGGGCGGTACCAGTCACAGAGGTGGTATATTCCTCTGTACCAAGGTTCAGCAAGTGTATGGCATGGGCGAGGCTTAGCTAATTATGGTGTGTGTGCAGTAATTGGAGGACTAGCTAGTATTATAATGAATGAGATGTTTACAGATTAAAGGACAAGTCAATATAAATATAGAAAAATGACTGACTAAAAACACCCCATCTGCCGGGAGTGGGGGGAGCCATACAGCGCCGCGCACACAGCCGGCAGCCGGGTGCGGGGGGAGATGCGCCCGGTGGCACACAGCCGGGAGCGGGGGGAGCCATTGTTTAGTTTCACGGCGCCGGCTACGTTGTCAGGGTAGCGTAGAGCTGCCACCGTGAAACTAAACAAGTACCTAAGTTTTTTTTTGTCATATGCAGTGATTATGTTGTCTGAGCTCATTTCAGTTAACTACGATAATAGGACTAAGGGCCTGATTCCGCTTTGTTAGCTTTGTTAGCGAAAAAGCATGCAAATGGGCAATACCATGTTGCACTGTAGGTGGGGCAGATGTAACGTGCAGAGAGAGTTAGATTTGGGTGGTGTGTGTTCATACTGAAATCTAATAGCAGTGTAAACATAAAGCTGTCTAACATCTGTAGGATACATGCAAAAGCGGACAGTATTTACCCTGCAGAGAAATATAAATGTATTTGCTCCCCTTGCATAGCAACATGGTTTATTCCAGACATAAAATTGCATCATTTTTATTTGTTTGTTTAACTGAATGTGGCGTAATATTGTGGGGCCGGCCCACCCGTTACGCATAGTATGCAGCTGAGTAAGGCGCCAGAGTAATCAGGACGCTGACAGCATCTTCTTCATTGCTATTAGCACCCTGATTACAATACGTTCACAATATGCAACATGGCAGTGGGTGACAGGGTGAGGCAGAGATAAAAAGGGGGAGGCATAGTATCACAGGGAAAAACAGTGGATGACATAAATGGGGGGAATGGGGGCATCGGTGTGCCCCTTAGTCCTCAGGATCCTGGTGCACTGCACCTGCTGCACCACCAATGGCAGTTCCGCCTCTGAGTATGCATGCAGGTATGGGCAAGATGTAAATAACTGATGGTCCTGCCATCAGTGATGTATCTATATATGGTGCTCTGCTGGCAAGGGCGAACGAGACAATAGAGCACCGCAGTGCCCACCTTGCATGCCAAGCAGGGTCTTACTGGCTTGCTGATGGGACCGTATTGCTGATGCTTGAAATGCACACAAGTTCTATAGGCCATTGTTTGACAGCAAAAGAAACAAAGGATACAATGACAATCCAGGTACAGGCAAAGCATGATGGGTAGACTTCTGAATCTATTTAATATTTCCAGCTCTGCTCCATTAACATTTAATGGTGCAGTACAAAATAAATATGAATAATGATCATGGTTTTTCCACGCAACACCCTCTCACTGTATCAGAGCCGGCCCTAGCCTAAATGATGCCCTAGGCAAGATTTTGGCTGGTGCCCCCTAGCACCGCCACTAGTTCCGCCTCTGACACTGCTCCCCTTTCCCAGCACCATCAACCCTCATCATAGCAGTCATCATTTTGGTGCTCCTACCTGCAATATTTTAAATAGAAACAGTGCACACATTTGGTGCGCAGCCCAAATAGGGGTGCGTTCTTGCTGGGAAGGGGCATGGCCACACAATTTTACCCCAAATTCAAATTATGCCACACAGTAGTGCAACTTTATTCACATTATATCATGTGAGAGTGTCCCTTATTCATGTGACATCACATTGTAGTACCACTTTACCTTATATACATTACTCATCAAATTATACCCTTAGAAAAAAATCCTGAGAAAATATTGTATTTTAACCACCTCCATGGCCACACTGCAACCCAGCACAAAGCAGTGTGTGCTGGGCAGAGGAGAAGAGCTGCAGCTGCTGCTGTCACTTAAGGGGAGGGGGCCCAGGGCCCCCACTGGGCCCTCCCATCAGGCTTTGGCCTGGGTAATTTGTACCCCCTACCCCTTTCTCTCGGCACCCCTGATAATACCACACAGTAATGCCCCTTACACATGACACACATTATTTATGTCCTTATAACCGTAATGCCCCTTACACATTATGCCAACCTTTATTAATGCCCTTCATACACATGACACACATAATGCCCCTTACACATATGTTTCACATTATTAATGCCCTTATAAACATGACACACAAAATGCCCATTACACATGTCGCACATTATTAATGCCCTTATACACATGACACACATAATGCTTGTTACACATATGTCGCACATTATTAATGTACAGTATTTATACATGACACACATAATGCCCCTTACACATATATTGCACAACCAACCCACCCGCAGACCGCACTCGCACAGCCGCTAATACTGTGACCTCTGCCTCTGCTTGGATTCAGATGTTTCCTCATACATCTTGTCTCAATAGGCCATGCAGCTCCTGGCCCTTCTGCTAACGTTGGGTGCCTTTTTTGCTGAAAATTCGTCCTATTTGCATTGTTATGACCAGCACACACAAGGAGCTTCCGATGATTAAAATGATATGCGGCATGCCTATATTTTGTGTGCGACTGTGGCTGTACCTGCATACGGAATGCTATGTTACAGTGATTTCCATGCTGCATATCATTTTAATCAGCAGAAGCTGCTGATGCCCCTAGGAATTCCAAATGCCCTAGGCAATTGCCTAGTGTGCCTATGCCTAAGGCCGGCCCTGCACTGTATGCAAGTAAGCATTCACCTCTAGAAGCTACAGTGCTTGTAAAGCCCCAGTCACACTAGACGAGATATCTTTTACTACTCCGTCCAGTGTATACACACAAATAGGTGTATTAGTATAAGCAAAATATGCCTATTTTATGCCTGTTCGTATATATTCGGCATTTACTATGCCAAAAATACGAATAATCCTATTCATAATTATGGCACATTCGTATTTGTATTTACGAATAGGAATGTATACGCCATTGAATGAATACGACTAGGAATCACCATTCATTAGAATGGTGATTCCTAATTTACTAAGCGGCCATATTTGAAATACGGCTGTTAATTAGCGGGATACGGCCACTAATTGGTGGACAATACCCCTGGAAGATGCACCTCATTTACCAGGCGCATCTGGCATGCATGCACCCCCCCCCCCCCCCCCCCCTACGGCAATAACCAGCCCCAGGCTCAAGGAGATGGTCCTGGTTTTAAGAATTCAGTGAACAAACCAAGTTGGGGTCCCCTGGATTTTTTTTAAACCAGCACCAGGCCGGTCCTGGTTCACAAAATACGGGGACAAAACTAGTCGGAGTCCACTGTATTTTGTGAACCAGCACAAGGCCCAACCAGCCAGCAGGGCAGCCCCCCCCCCCCCCCCCCCCGGCCAGAGCATTTACCCCCTGATTGGTCAGCCTGGGCAGGGATCCTGGGGAAGTGGGGACCTCCCCCAATGAAGGGGTCCCCCCCTCCAGAACTTACCTGCCCAGCCAGATCCCCGCCGCCACCCCCACCTTCTAGAGTGTATGGGCTCAAATGTCTTTCATACAGATGTATCCACATATACCTATCCTCAAATCCTACCAAATAGCCCAATTTGGCGCACCATGGATTTTGCAAATAAGCAGCACCATGCGTCTTGCCAATAAGATTTGTACTGAATGTGCATTTAATTTGCAACACTAATGTGTTAATAGGATAATGCAGGGGTACCTTGGGCACTAGTGCTGGCATTGCATGCAGCTGCTGTGTGCGACTCAGAAAGGCAAAAAACAGTAGTGATATCAGTGAGTGGCGTCATGCGTCTCGTCATCTCTGACTTCTAACAATTCCTTTGCTAACACTTATCCTAAATTCCAAGTACACTATATGCTCTATTAAGAAACAAGTATGAATGCCTGTTAATCGCTCCCTATGGCGAAGCATTGCATCGTTCATCCTGCACCATATGTCACAAAAAGGATAGAAGTAGCAACGCACATCTGTGCCCTACTTACTGTATCTCTGAATATTTCTAGCTATGTTACTTTGCTGAAGACACATAAGGATAATGATCTGTCTTTCTTCTCTTTTGTTTCCAGCAGCAATTAAAGTGGAACATTATCTGCGGTGACCTCCGGTTCCCCTGCTGAGGAAATCCAGTGCGGATCTCAGCATATTCAGATGTGTGACCAAGATCACCAACTGGATTCCCATGGATTCCCTGCAGAAGGTGAGAGCTGGAAGGAGACTGCAGCCTACATTTCACTTATCTCTATTTTTACACATTGGTGAGATCATGTAACATAAATAATACAAGAATATATAAATATTTATCAATATTTGTGGGATATCCTCCAAGGGATCCATTTTTGGAGACCAGCCACATATATTAAGGATTCCCAATATGTACCATGTAGGGCAGTGATTTTCAACCTTTTTACCTTGAGGCACACTAAATAAGATTTTAAAATTACCAAGGCACACCATGAGATCTCCACACGGCAAAACACATTGGCCCCCACAGGAAAAAAAAAAACTATTGGCCCCCATATTAAAAACAATCACACTGGTCCCCACAGGTAACACAAATAAAATACATTTGCCCTTTACATGAAAAAAAGAGACCAGTAAATAACAGTTGAACTGGTGGTGGCTGTAAACTGGTTTGGGCATCTCTAGATCTGGGGCACACTTGAAAACAGCTCAAGGCACACTAGTGTGCCATGGCACAGTGGTTGAAAAACACTGATGTAGGGAATCACAGCAGTTATTGTCGATATCTGTTGCAGTCCCTTCATTTCTGATGGCAACTACAGTCTCCTAATACTTCTTTCACACCAGGCTAAATTCCCGGGTTGAGTCCGGGAACAACCCGGTACTACCTCTGGTGTGAAAGGTACCTGGGACAAATTACCGGGCTAATTTGCCGTCAATCCAACCCTGCTAGGTAGCAGGGTTGTTCCTGGGTTCAACCCGGGGACCTGGCTGGTGTGAATGGGTTAGGGTATATTTACCTGGATTGCCTGGTCCTCTGTGTCCTGTCCAGCCGGGAACTGACGCAGGTGGCAAGCGCAAATGAAGGGACAGCCGGTGGATGATATTGAAGTATCTCTCCGGCGGCAGTGAGGGCTCCGGAGAGCTCCGTCATCTTCATCCACCGCCTGTCCCGTCATTTGCGCCGCCACCTGTGTGGATCCCTGGCCTGCACGGAGGACCAGCAACCGGAGTGAGTATTCTCCTCACCCCCTGCCCACCTCCGCCGTCATCCCGCCGACTGCCCGACGCCATCCCGCCGCCTGCCGCCTCCTCCACACCTCCTGCCGGCCTCCTTCCGGCCCCCTTCACACACCAGAAAATGCAGGGACTTTTCTGGTGTGAATGGGTCCAAACCTGGGAATGTCCCTGCTTGTCCCGGGAACTGAATTCCCGGGTTTGTCCCTGCATTCCTGGTGTGAAAGGGGTATTAGGTTTCTATGGGCACTGCTGTCGAACTAATGCATGTCGTCCCTTTTTGTTTGTCGACCTTTGGCCTGTTTACCAATATTGGATGACATAATGACTGTCAACCTTTTTACTGAGGACCTTACAACCCCCCTTCCCACGTAGGCCAGAGGTCCCATCACTTTTGGGAACCAGTGTTTGCACCTGCCTCCTTTAACTTCTAGTAATATTTCTTTCACATCGCAACTAATTACCGGGTACAAGACATTTTGACCCGTGGCCGGTAATTAGTGTGATGTGAAAGGGGTTACCGTGTCCCTTAAACGGATGGCAACACGACCCGGTAAAAAAGCAGAGTTCTTACCGGTTCGTTGCCGTGTTACTTGACTGTGTGAATGGGTGAAACAGGTCGACCCGTTCACACTATGGAGGAGGCAGCGCTTAGGCCCTTATTCTGGTTGGTGCGGCCAGAGCCGCACACGGGGCTCCGGCCGCACAAACCAATCCCCGCCCACCCTACGGATCGCCACGGCCGTCCGTACGCGGACGGCTGGCGATCCGCATAAAAATGGTGGAGGCGTACGCCTCCACCATGGTGGGAGCTGCCCCCTGCATTCGATGGTCGTCGACCATCGAAGGCAGGTCCGCACGCCCCGGCAGCTCCCGCAAGCTGAGACCACACGGACAATCGTCCGTGTGGTAGCTTGTATGGGGGCTGAAAGCTGACATCCGGCGACGTCAGCTTTCCGCCCCCATGAGTTGCGTCATGCCCTCATTAGCATGCGTACGCCCCGCGTTTGCATGGGAACGCCCATGAAACGCGGGGCGTATACATAGGGAAATGAGGGCATGAAGCCCCTCACTCCCCTATACGCCCCCTTTGCGGCGTAGTAACGTTATGTGCGGCGAATTCGCCTGCACATGCGCAGATTGACCTCTGCGCATGTGCAGACGGAAAACATCGGCGGTACGGCCGCACGCGGGCCGTACCGCTCGAATCAGAATAAGGGCCTTAGAGCAGTATGGGGCAGTACGGGGGTGTGGTATGGGACTCCGACAGTCGGGATCCCGACAGTCATTATCCCGACGTCGGGATCCCGACTGGCCAGAGTCAGACAGCATGGCGAGTGCAAAAAAGCACCTTGCGGGCTCGCTGCGCTCGCCATGCTGCGGGCACGGTGGCTCGCTAAGCGAGCCACCTATTCTATTCTCCCTCTATGGGGGTCGTGGACCCCCACGAGGGAAAATAGCGGGTGGCCGTCGGGCACCCGGCTGTCAGCGTTTTGACAGTTGGGATCCCGACGTCGGGTAAATGATTTTCGGGATCCCGACTGTCGGGAACCCGTCCGGCACCCGCAGTATGGATGGTGTAATGGATAGCATTACTGCCTCACAGCACTGAGGTCATGGGTTTGATCCCCACCATGGCTCTAACTGTGCGGAGTTTGTATATTCTCCCGGTACTTGCATGGATTTACTCCGGGTACTCCGGTTTCCTCTCACAGTGAAAAAA
Organism: Crinia signifera; assembly: GCF_055691185.1. Taxonomy (NCBI): domain Eukaryota; kingdom Metazoa; phylum Chordata; class Amphibia; order Anura; family Myobatrachidae; genus Crinia; species Crinia signifera. The sequence goes on from NC_139219.1 coordinate 276,736,416, forward strand.
TATACTGGTAGGTTAATTGTCTTCCAACAACATTAACCCTAGAAAGTCTGTGTGTGTGTACATGTGTTAGGGACTATAGAGTGTAAGTGCCACTGGGGCAGGGACTGATGTGAATGTTAATAAATAAAAAAGTAAAGAGCAGCGCCAGCTCTAAGCACTGCCTCATCCCCCACCCCTGATGATGCTGGCATTATTGCTGTGGGGATGTGAACAAAATGAAGGTTCGCGCCGGGACTGACCCATACCTCCCAACTTCTGGACGGGCCAGGCCGGGACAGGGTGCGCGCCTGAGGTGCGCAGCGATTTTTCGGGGGGCACTGCCGCGAGGCCACGCCTCGTTTTTTGCCGCTGTGGGGCATGCCAACAAGCTCTATGAGCTGCTGGCAAGCCCTCAGCCCCCCTGCCTGCAAGAATAGATGCTGTGCGCATGCGCACAGCGTCTATTCACGGACTACAGGGGGGGGACTCCCAACTCCCCCCCCCCGCCGCGGGACACTGCCGGCGGCGAGAGGGACGCCGGAATGACCCATAATATCGGGACGTTCACGCGATAAGCGGGACAGTTGGGAGGTATGCTGACCCGTTTCGAAGTCCCGGTGCGAACCTTCATTTTGCGATGTGAAAGCAGCTTAAATGTTCCTCCCAAAATGGATCTTAGCTGGACAATTATATAAGATTATATAGTTCTCGATTTATGTCACCGTGACCCACTGGTTGCATGTATACTGCAAATACCATGAGAGATGGTATAGAACCCAGGGAAACACCGCAGGGCAGTAGACTGGTGTGATGATACCTATATAATATGTAGATACTTATTTATGTTTTTCTCTGAACCTTACAGAGAGAGGAGAAGCGTAAGCAGAGCATTACATTCCTGGAACTCTGGGAGAATATTATTGTTTTGCATTGCATATTGTCTTTTCTGTTACTAGGTATGTATACAAATAATAATAATAATAATAATAATAATAATAATAATAATAATAAAAATAATAATTATTATTATTATAGCTATTATAATTAGTGATTCCAGTAATACAATTTGGCTGTTTTTTATGTTAGATTAGGAACCATTAAACCAACCTTAAACCATTGCTCACACTGACATGAGAACTGATATACATAGCTATAAATAAGTGAAAAAAAAAATTGCTAAAATGCCAAGGTGCCGGGTGTACCAACTCCACCATCATCATGTGCATCGTTACCATTCACCTGGATAATACATAAGGACAGCGTGTAGTATTCCTAGTTGGGCTCACATAATAATATAATACCTCTGACTTTCAATAGCATATCAAGTGAGCAGGCAAAAGGTATAATTGTGCATAGACCCTGCAAACCTGGAGTGTCATTACCGGGCCCCTATCAGCATTTTGCTATGGGGTCCAAAGATGCACGGTTACACTCTGCATAGACCCATTCAGGACTATGAGCAAGTGTCCCCAACTTGATAGCATCTATATATTGCTAAAGGCCTGGGAATCAGTCGTGCCACAAAATATGTCTGGAACCTCTACTGTGGCATGTAAGATGAAAGAGGCCCCAATGTAATAGGCCCTAATTTGCTGGAACCCGTGTGACTCTACCTATACAAACACTAGATTTAAAATTATTGCAGCTTCAGGTCACAGCTATTTGCTGTAATCATGCTGGGACTAGCATACTGGAGCCTATTACATTTAGTCCCATCTCAGGTACCACAGATGCTACACCACTTTAAAATAGCATTAACAGAAGTTTTATTTATAAAGCAAGATACATTTCTACACAAGATATATTTCTACACCAATGCTGCTAATTCCTGGACATATCGAAGAGTATTGTAATTATCGGCAGCTTTTTAGCTGTCTGGCCAAGGGGCCTGCATCAGGTCTCAGGTTAATCTCCTACCAGCTCTCCACCCTCCATGTGATTGAGTGCTGACTCTAACAGCAGCCAGTGGGGACGGCGTTAAAGTGGGGTGCTGATAGCAAATAGGATGGCTTCTAGGGACTGTATTGGCTGCCACCCCTAGAAGTCAGATAGGGCTGTAATAATAGCAGGGGAGTGGCTTCCCATGGGAAGTGCTCTCTCTGCTATCGGAGTCTGTACTGGTGGTCCCAGGGGGAGAAAGCACCTCCACCAGTACTACCTGGCTGGCTGTTATTTACAGGGAGTGCTTTCAATGAGAGGTCACTGACACTTCTAGGCAGGGGTGCCGGATGACGGAGCGACATTCGGGATTTCGACGGTCAGTACACTGACTTCAGAATCCTGACTGTAAAATGCTCCACAATCGGGATCTCGACTGACAGTGGCTCTTTTCCCTTCCCATAGAGGGAGAATAGAACCTGTGGCGAGCGCAGCGAGCCTGCAAGGGGTTTCCCCCCCATTCCACCTGTCGGAGTACTGGCAGTCGGTATAATGACCATCAGAATCCAGACATACCACACCCCTAGACAGTGGCGTAAATTCGTCCCAGTTGCCCGGAGGCAAGGTACATATTGTGCCCCCCAAAATCTCAATCAGTAAGGTGTCTGTCTACAGTAAAACAGGTCATGGGTTCTAATACAGGGTGTGACACTTGCAAAAATAATGTTAGGACAGCCCCAAAAGCGACATTGATGGCTTTCAATTAACTGATTCAAACAGGCAGGGGAGGAGTGGTGCCCCCTTGGGAGCAGCAGCCCAGCGGCAGATGACTCCATTGCCTCCCAGAGTTACGCCTCTGCCCCTAGACAGTCCCTGTGGGTGGCAGATTGTACAGGGGGGGGGGGGGGGGGGGCTGGAGTGCTGCAGCCCCAAGGTAAAACCCACCACTGATTGCAATGCATTTTTGTTTGATGGATGTGTTACAGTATGTTTCATCTTTAAAGTAAAGTAATGGCAGTAATGTTTCTGCATCTTTTTCGAAAGGATCCAATAATTAGTCCCTCATCTCCATTTAAGGACCACAAAGCCTAAAGTACAAGTTGATCCAGAAACACAAAGCATCTTGCAACACTGAAAATGTATGTATGTGAAATATCCCATGCTATGTGAGCACTGTAGTTATTAAGGTTACACTGAAGAGCGCCCATGATATATGTAGGCCATTATGTGATGTCATGCAACTATTTCTGCATAATTCACAAAGTTTACTGGAAGCACATGTATCCGTGTTTCATGATGGGATCGCCCGTAATGAGGGCAATCCTATGTATCTTGTAATGAGTAGAGATGGTAGATCACTGGCCGCCTTATTTAGCATTGCCTATGTGCACTAGCAAATGTACCCACAGGGGCATTGGGGAAATATCTGTCTGTGGGTGCCACCTAGGGAAGCCAATCCCAGGCATTTTTTCAATCCTGGGATTGAAAAATGCTCATTCCCGGGATTCCCAGGATCCCGGAATGGCTTCCCTAATAAATAAATAAAAAACGGGTTGGTGGGCTGAGCTGCCAGGAACCGGGTGGGTGGTTGGGCAGGTTGATGCTGCCGGGAGCCAGTTGGGTTGGTGGGAGGTTTCTCGAGGAGCTGGGCAGGAGTGCAGGACCAGAGATAACAGTGCGGGTGGGCGGCCAGCACATCCTGGATCAAAGTGGTTAAGGCTGGCTGCGTGGCCTGCACAGTGTGACTTCTGAACTTGTCACGCTGTGCAGAGCCGCACTGCCAGGTAAGGAAGAAGCCGAAGAAGAAGCGTGTGCTCAGATGCTGCCTGGTATTAGACTGTGCATGCGCAGTCTAATCCCGAAAACCTTAAAAACCCAGCATTTTAGGGGCCAAATCCCAGGATCCCACCAATCCTTCCTTTTAATGTCAGGTTGCAGAGAGTGCACTGAAATTCGACATTGTTACTTTATTACAGTGTCAGTTGCATGGTCTCTAATGGATAGCGAAACCTCATTGGGGCCCCATGATATCTGGCATGGACCACTACCTCTGCACTCCCCAGGTGGGCCCTTCATGCCCTAGTCCTACACTTCCTGGAGCTGTAGGCCTATCTGCCCTATGGTATGGTCATGGTAGACTCTACAGTGACATTATTGCTTGTTCGACCATGCGCAATTCTGGGAAAGTAGACTGAATTTCCAGGAACACTTCCCAAAATCAGAAAATAGCTGTGCCCCTACAGTATGTAAGCAGTAAGTAAGGAGGATAAACAGGCCGCGGCATATACTCTGTTCTGCAGCTTCTTGTAAATGACCTTTCTTGTATTTTCAGCTGAGTGCTAGTTGTTAGTCCTCACTGCAGACGGAAAGACTGCCCTCAGTAGGGTTACACGGGTATTACATCGTGACCTGGTGCACTTTAACTTCTGAAATACTGCTACAACTACATCATTATAGAGTTAGTAGCACTTTAATCCGTTACTTGTATTTTAGGTTTGGTGGTCATTTAAAAGGCAAAGCGGTTATTTTACTGATAAGAGGTGTTCTCATTACTTTACTTTGAAGCAAATTTATTAAAACAAACAAAAAAACTGTCTATGTTTTCTCAGAAGAAGTTGGACAAACTGTAGCTAGAAATATGACCACACTTCTCTAATGATTGGTAAGGGTTATGCACAAACTATCCTGTGCATACACTACTAACCAATCCAACCTCTTATATGATTGGCAAGCAGACCCATTTTGAATTTGCTTGTCCACTGACCCTGACCCTGAGTGGTTCATGGGTTGGCTGTACACACAGGGAGATGTACCAATATATCTGCATTATATATCGCCATTTGTTCTGCTTCATAGCCAACTTGATATGTGTGTGAACAAAATTGTTCCTTCAAATATCATCTGTACACATGGTGAAACTAACATACGGTAACAGCTGCGGTACTGTAGCTGCAAAACACAAGGCAAGTGAGGAAGTCAGCGGGATTAGTCTTACCTCTATGGGCGGTATTCAATGAGGCTGATTCGCCAGGTTTTTATGGCGATTTTGTGCTGTAAGGCGAATTTCTGACTAAAACGGTGAATCACCCTATTCAATGACCAGATGGCGAATACATTTCAAGGTTTTTTTCGCCATGATTCACCGAGTAGCAATCGCTATCTTTTTATGGTGAAGTGGAATGTGAACTTTTAAAATAAAGTGTTTTGTTTTTTACAATTGGTGTCAAAAAATCAGGAATTTTATTCTGAGGAGGGGCATGCTATTTTTATTCATGTACTGTAAGCACATGAATATATATTTAATTTAAAAATATATATATATATTTTTTACACAGACCAGCCAGCAGGGGGCCGGAGCCAAGCCGCTCATTAGATATTCATATATTCACTTCACCCGATCATTACATATTCATGATCGGGTGTAGTGAATATGCCCGGTCCCCTGCTGGCACCCCCGGGGGGCAGCCTGTGCTGCCTGGCACCCGGGGAGCCCACCTCCCCCCACAAACGTTGTCGGGCAGGCAGGGAGACTTCCATCTCCCTGCCTGCCACCGTCCTCAGGCTCCCTGCGGCGTTCGCCGCAGGAGCTCATATTCGCCGGTCAGGGGCAGCGAGCCCCTGACTCATTGAATACCGGAGCCGGCGAGGCTCCGGAACGCGGCGACCAGTGGCGAATGTGCAGCGAATCCTAAACAGGATTGGCTGCACGTCGCCGGTATTCACATTGAATACCGCCCTATGTCTGTTTGTTACTACCCAGTTTGTTTTATCACTGATGTTTCCAAATGTGAAGCGCAATGAAATTTGCTGCGCTATATAAGAAACTGTAAATAAATAAATACAATAAATTAGTCTGGTATCTATTTTAATGGAAATGAAGAAACAGGTGATACCAGGGGCGTAACTAGATATTTGTAGGCCCCATAGCAAAAGTTTGTAAGGGCCCCCTACTTAACAACTGATGGTGATAAATGTATGTAAAATATATTACCATACCTCCCAACTTTCTTAATAGCAGAATAGGGACACTCGCGCAAGCGACCGAAAAGGGGATGTGGCCTATGCAAATGATAGCACAGCTTATGCAAATAAAGCCACACCCCCTATGTATTCTTCTTTAGGGAAATACCAGTTCTCATCACAGGAAGTATCAGTAGTTGGAGAGCTGAGTTGTAGAAATAACAGCATTGGTGTATATACAGTAATACCATTACAGTGGCAGTCCAGTCCAGTCCTGCATGCCATGTGAGGGACAGCGCTGTGATCTGTTGTGCAGGTATCATTTGCTCTGTATTACAGCACTGATTACACAGAGTATGTATACATAGGGCCAGATTTAGGGATGAGTGATCTTATTACTCATTATGAATAATAAATGGTGATTCAGCCAATCAGCTGCTATCTGTCATGTGTTTGAAAAATGACAGGAGCTGATTGGATAGAGCACCATTTATTATTCATAATGAGTGATAAGAAGAATATCACTCGTCGTTGTTAAATCTGATTTTGCCCCATAGGTGCATTTCCTTCTCTCTTCATCTCATCTTCTATTCTCAGGTCCTGTTTGTGCCCTTTTTGCCACCTGGCTAGTGTACAGCCACATATGGCCCCTGTTTGCCATCTACTGCATCTGGTTAATCTCCGATTGGAAAACACCAGAGAGAGGTTAGTAGTAAAACATGCAGCATGTCTCCTAGTGACTGTCATTTTGAAGAATTCCACCATATCACACTTTCCTCAGGTTTTCTCCACAACCCCCGCAATTAGTAGATCTGCTATGCTAGCCATCCAAGTGAGACACTCAACCCTGAGTCCTGACTCCTGACACACCAATATAATGGCAAGAGCTGTTGTATCTGATGTATTGGTGAATACCTGCCCACAATTTACCAGAAAACTGGGGCAACTTGAGCCACACCTGATTCACCATAACTGTGCCCAGCCCAAGGGCAGTATTCAATGAAAATATTCTCCGTGCACGGCGAGCATTTTTTTTTGCTCGCCGTGCACTCTCCGTGTTCCGGAGGGCTCGCTGCCACTCCTGCTCCCCCTATTCAACGTGTTAAAGACTCGCCGCCACTCGCGGCGAGTCTTAACCCCTGCAGCGGACGAGCGTCCGCGGCAGGGAGCTGTCAGGGAGCAGGGGGACGTAGCAGCCAAGAGAGATTAAAGTCTCTCTTGGCTGCTGCAGGGGATATGGGGAGGGGAGCAGGGCTCCCCTGGACCCAGGCAGCACAGGCTGCCCCCCCTATAGCCAGCGGGGGACCCAGTATTCACTGTACCCGAACGTGCATCGGGTGCAGTGAATATATGAATATCTAATGAGCGGCTCGAGCGCTCCGGCCCCCTGCTGGCTGCACTGTGTAAAAAAAAAAAAATGTAAAAAAATATTTTTTTTAAAATTAAATATATATTCATGTGCTATAGGCACATGAATAAAAATAACATGGCCCTTCACAGAAAAAAAAAACTGATTTTTTGACACCAAAATTAAAAAAAACACCCTTTTAGTTTAAAAGTTCACATTCCTGCTCTCCATCAAAAGATGGAGAATTTCTACACGGAGAGAGACGGCGAGAATCACTTAGAAAGACGGAGAATATTTCACATTGAATAGGGTGGCTCGCCTTTGGAGAAAAAAAACCTCTCTCCACCGCGTGAAAAGCACAAACTCTCCAGAAATCACAGCGAATTTTTCTCATTGAATACTGCCCCAAGTCACCCATAACATGCCTGTGGTTTTGTACTGCCACACACACATCTATCACAAATTGAGATGGTCCAAGGAAAGGCTAAATCCTTGTCAGGTAAGTATAATGTTAGAAGCCGTTGTGTTTAAGGTGGGTGAGATTTGCTTTTCTCTACCTCAGGGAAAGGGATTCATGTGGAAACATGTTGTAGTTTTCCGTTACTTTTATTATAAGGTTTATAAATGCCATTCCATTTAGAATTATTCTAGTTAATTACCTCCATTACATTTACTTGACTACAGTATCTGTATTCATATAATTTACAGCATAGCTGAGACAGTCATTCTGTAGTGTGCACCACCAATATTTATAAGAATGCAGCCTTCCAACTAGGATTGTGTTGTTTCCTATTTGTCCTTTGTGCTTCTTCTGAGGGTATTATCACATGGTTTGTGGTTAGAACTACTTGTCTTCTGACATTTCCCATCATGCCTTGGGTACACGTATCCCTGGAAAGGGAATATAATAGCGTGGCGAGCGAAGCGAGTCACCGTACCCGAAGCGTGGGGAGCGAAGCAAGCCCGCGGGCAGTACAATCTAGCTACAATAAAATGAAATAACCTACACCTACTGTAATTATAGATAAAATTAAAAACACTGTGAGGGCAGCTATAACTTCGACCCTCACCTAACGTCACATCCTTGTCAAAAGGATAGAAGTGGATTTAGACAAACCATTGATACATTCGTAGCCTCTCTCGTGTCATTGTGTGAACCAAATAATACCTTCAACAAGCTGGCATTCATTTACAGACACCTTACATGGAAATCAGAATTTGTATTTGTCTACAGGTGTGCCTGACATACAAGTTGGCTTACAGTATATAAAGAGCCATTTATAAACTTCACAAATAAGTATATAAAATGTTCAGGAGCCAATCAGTGAAGATATTAGAGCTAAAGTTGTGCTTGTCCAGAAGATAATGTACAGTACACTACACAGCTCACTAAATAAGACAACTTCTATATTAGTGGCTCACTAGCTTGTATACTTCCGTATAGCCTGCAGGTGTCACTATTGCTATTGCTGTCCATGAAAGTGCTTCATAAATTATATTTACTGCAATGCATGATTGGCACTTATTGACAATAAATAAGTTAAAAGGTGGTATCCAATGTAATAAAAATGATAAATATTATAACAAAATGTGTGGCCAACCACCACAGAGGGATCACCCACTTTGATTGGAATATACAGTAGGCTAATCTTGGTATAGAAACGTATCAAGTCCACAAGTTCATCTTTGATCCTGCTCCACCAAGTTACTGACCCTCTAGTACAATGACAATAGAATTTGGGAGAACAGTTTGGCACCTGATCCCTAGAGGAGGTGTTAGGGCCCCCAGGCATTGGAACTCACCAGGAATGGGTGTGGATCAGTTGGTCACCAGCAAGTTGTTAGACAATCATTATCATACCTCCCAACAGTCCCGATTTTATCGGGACAGTCCCGATTGTCAGGGCCTGTCCCGCTGTCCCACACGCGGGTGGCAGTGTCCCGCGGTGTGGGGGGGCTGTTGGGAGTCCCCCCTGTCAGCTGCTAAGCAGCGGGGAATAAACGCTGTGCGCATGCGCACAGCGTCTATTCCCGCAGCCAGGGGGCTGGGGGCATGGCTAGAGGCTCACAGAGCCTCTGGGTCATGCCCCCATAGCGGCAAAATGGGGGCGTGGCCTCGCGGGGGGAGCCGTGAGTATAGGCCATGCCCCCAAATTAGGCCACGTCCCCCGAAAATTTCGGCGCACCTCCGGCGTGCAGCAGCAGCATCCCGCCTGCTGAACTACAAAAGTTGGGAGGTATGCATTATGTCGACACCAATAGGTCAACATGCATTTAGGTCGACATGCATTTAGGTCGACATGGGTTACGTCGACAGGGTCATTAGGTCAACATGGGTAAGGTCTACAGTGAAAAAGTCGACATGGTTTTTATTTTATTTTTTTTATATTTGTAAAAAAATGTTACCCTTATGTCCTAGTGGATGGTAGGACACGAAATACCGCCTGCCGGCACATGTTGTGCCGACATGGACACCGAAACGTATCACCACGCCCTAGTGGATGGTAGGGCATGAAATACCACCCGTCAGCACATGTCGTGTCGACATGGACACCGAAACGTACCATCGTGTCCCCTCGCATGGCTCGCTGTGCTCGCCATGCTTCGGGCACGGTGCCTCACTACGCTTGGCACACTATTTTATTCTCCCTCCACGCCCTAGTGGATGATAGGACATGAAATACCGCCTGTCGGCACATGTCAGCTAAAAAAAAAAACAGTAAAAAAATGACCCTGTCGACCTATTGACCCTGCGACCTTACTGCATGTCAACCATACTGCATGTCCACCTAAACGCATGTCCACCTAAACTGATGTTGACCTATCTGCATGTCGACCTAGTGGTGTCGACCTAATGCTTGTCTACCTACTTGGTGGTGACCCAATGACCGTATCCCCCAGGAATATGCCTTGTGTGGTACAATTGTGGGCCAATCCAACCTTCTGTATAGTCTAGAGATGGGGTAATAACAATGATTCTTGCTGATGTCTGGAGTCTCTGTGGCCACTGCTGGGGAAACCTGTGAAATGTTGAGTTTAATACAAAATTAGGTGATTATTTAAAACCATTAATCTGGAGAATTTCAATCATCTCCACTGCACCTGTTGCAAACAAGTGCAATCAGTTAAACATAAATGACAATACATATTGACTTTTGGTTGGAATTTGACTGTAAAGTATAAAATCACAAATAAATCTGCCTGATGCATCTACTATAAACCTTATAGCTTATAAACCACAGAGAAACAGTTAAAGCAACAACATTTCTCCATTGGGGCAGTTTGCCACGTGCACTATTAGTAACAGGCATAGGTACACATATTTACAGTCTGGAACGTATCCATTACAGGATTGTTTTGTTTTGCACGCAGGGGAAACACTGCCAGCTTTTGCGTGACGCGCCCACACACAGGGCAGCTTCATTACCACACTGAGGTTTACAGTTCAGCTGGGATGTTCTCCCCAGCAGCTCCAAATCCAGCTGTACTTTCTAAATCCCCCTATGGCACAACCTGGACACAGGATCATTGAGTTCAACCTTTCAAAACAAAATGCAGAGAGTGATATTTGCTTTAGGAGGGGAAAAACAAAACACAAAACTGTCTTTTGATACATATATACAATCTTGTTTGTAAATGAGGGTTATTTTATAGTTATCATACAGCCCACCAGCCAACAATGAGCAATAGGTTCTGCATATATTACAGCCAGGCCATTTTTTTTAAATTATTTATTTGTTTTTTCACTTTTATTAAACTGAAGCCTGCATGGATCTGACGGATCCCTGCAGGCTTCTTCCAAATACGCCTGGAAAATGAAGTGTTTTTTTTTCCAGGCGTATTTATTGCAGCCAGCCGCTTAGTAAATTAGGAATCACCATTCAAATGAATGGTGATTCCTAGTTATATTCTTTCGATGGTGTATACAATCGTATTCCTAATTACGAATAGGAATGTGCCATGAATATGAATACGAATTGAGGTATTTTCGGCATAGTTAATGCTGAAATACGAATATGCAGAAGCTAGGCATATTCTTTTATACGAAATTCGTAGATTTCCCCCTTTGTCTTGTATATTTTAAGTTAGCTAAGTGCTACACCACTGATTCTATAAAATGCTACAGTTGTGACAGTAAAAACTGTAAAAATGGCGGCATTTCCTGTAACACATGGGGAATGTAATACGGTGTCAGGAGAATCAGAAAGTGAGAGAGTTCTTTTGGTACTTGTGTATTTGCTGTGCGCCCACTAAGCTATTTACTTAGTGGGCTATTCTGTGTAGTGAAATCGCATTGCATCGCATGGCACGTTTTCGTGCGATGCGATCTCACTAGTTAATTCACTGCACCCTGGCCGCGGATCGCATCGCATGCGATCGCATTTATTTATTATTTATTTACAGTTTCTTCTATAGCGCAGGGCCGAAACTAGGGTTTCCGGCGCCCAGGGCAAGGCAGTCATTTGGTGCCCCCCTTCCCCTGACGGGGGGGGACGGGACCAAATGACCGCCTTGCCCTGGGCGCCGGTAACCCAAGTATCCCTAGCATCAACTTCTATGCATGATTGTAGAGTTCTGGCGGAGATTGGATGGATTATATACTAATGATAACAACTGAGGCTGCAGGCAGATACGTAATGGGAAGGATCCACTTTCAGCCGCGCAGACTTTATTCACACTTTGGGGGTTTGCTACATAAACATGAGAAAGTAAACAGATTTCAGATGCGAACGACTTAGAATCAGGCCCTTTAAGCGTTTGTTGACAACTATGTCATCAATATACTTCTACTACCCCCCCTCCCCGCTGACAACATACATACCTGTGTGCAGCCAGCGGGGGTCCGGGGACAGGCAGCGGGGTTCCGGGGACTGGTGTAGCTGCTGTAGCGGCAGATTTCACTCCGTCCGTCTCCTACTAGCACTATTGGCCTGGCGGCAGGAAGCGCTGATGACTGAAAAGACTTGCCGGACGCTGATTGGCTGAATTCAGCCAATCAGCGTCCGGCAAGTCTTTGCAAAGTCATCAGCGCTTCCCGCCGCCGCGCTAGTAGGAGACGGACGGAGTCAAAGTAAGCTGCCGCTACAGTGGCTACACCAGTCCCCGGAACCCCGCTGCCTGTCCCCGGACCTCACAGCGCCCCCCCCCCCCCTCCAGCGCCCGGTGCGCGTGACCCCCCAGCCCCCCCCCCCCCCCTAGTTACGGCCCTGTATAGTGCAGCATATTCCGCTGCACTTTACAATTGGAAACAACAGTGATTAAACAAACTGGGTAGATACAAACCGACATGGAGGTAGGAGGGCTCTGCTCACAAGCTTACAATCTATAGGGATAATAGGAGGGATACATAAGGATAGAATTCCATGGCATGGCAGTCCCACCAGATTACTAGACAGTCCTGGTGGGGTGCAATTAGATATGAATACTACTGGAGGTTGTGTGGGGTTCCGGAATATGATAAGCTTGCCTGAACAGGTTAGTTTTCAGGGAACGCTTGAAATTTTGGAGGCTAGAGGAGAGTCTTAGGGGCCGTACACACCAGAACGATTTGGCATAAAAACCTCCGATTTCGTTGGGTCGTACAAGCGTTTGCTCTGAATTGGTGCAAAATCGTTTATTTTAAGCCCATAATTCCGATCAGATGCGCGTACCCGCCGGTCGTAGGTCGGATTGAAAATCCGACCTACTGCAGTAAAGATCTATCAATCCGACCTCAGATTGGGTGCCGATTGTATGCAGATTGTGAGAAGATTGTGTGAACTTGCCTCGTCAGACCGTCGTCAGATCCAGCTTTTTTATACTCATTTCCTGGTCACTCCCTCCGCAGCCATTTTGTGAGACTCGTGGATGGTACAGGATAGCAGTGACGGAGGATCCTGGATCTCAGCCAAATTGCAGACAGGTATTTGGACCTTCCCTACCCACCAATGCATTAGCTGCCCACCAATGCATTAGCTGCGCACCGCTGCCCACCAATGCATTAGCTGCGCACCGCTGCCCACCAATGCATTAGCTGGCCACCAATGCATTAGCTGGCCACCAATGCATTAGCTGCGCACCGCTGGCCACCAATGTATTAGCTGCCCACCGCTAGCCACCAATGCATTAGCTGCCCACCAATTGCCCACCAGTGCATTAGCTGCCCACCGCTGCCCACCAATGCATTAGCTGCCCACCGCTGGCCACCAATGCATTAGCTGCGCACCGCTGCCCACCAATGCATTAGCTGCGCACCGCTGCCCACCAATGCAATAGCTGCCCACCAATTGCCCACCAATGCATTAGCTGCCCACCGCTGGCTACCAATGCATTAGTTGCCCACCAATGCATTAGCTGCCCACCGCTGGCCACCAATGCATTAGCTGCCCACCGTTGGCCACCAATGCATTAGCTGCCCACCAATTGCCCACCAATGCATTAGCTGCCCACCAATTGCCCACCAGTGCATTTGCTGCCCACCAATGCAGTGCAGTGATATATCTGTGTGTGATTATAAACGTTATTTATGTGTATGATACTGTGTAGGTCAGTGTTGGGCAACCTTGACACTCCAGCCGTTGTTGAACTACACATCCCAGTATGCCCTGCTACAGTTTTAGCAATGGTAAATAGCAAAACCAAACTTCAGGTCAGCCAGAGACCGTCCTGTAGCCAGAAACCTCAGGGTCACCACCAGCCGCTCCTCAGCAGGGATAGCCATGCGATACTTGGTATCTTGCTTCTGGATGTGGGGGGTGACGAGACACAGCAACTCATGGAAGGTGGCATCATCCAAACGTAAGAAATTCCGATAATCATTGGGATTATTCTCACGAATTTCCAGGAGCAGTGGCATGTGAGAATGAGCCTGACGGCTCAGCAGCCACTGCTTGGTCCAGCATGACCTAGCTCTTCTACGCTGGGCCCTCAGCTGCCTCACCCTGAGCACAGCATAGGAAAGCAGAAAATCTTGCTGGTAAGAATCCATCACTGCAGACTGCATAATGGACACCGGAAAAGCACACTTTGTAATGCCAGGCAAAAACAAAGCAGAGCAAACAGCTATGTGCAGCGTTCAGCAGGTATACACCAGCCTCACTAGTCACAAAGCACAAATGCACAGATCTAAAATGGCTGCTGTTATTTGTCCCCCCACAACTAGTCCTGCCCATTATTTAAATTTCAAAAACGACAGTCACTGTGCACACAAGATGCACCAAAACGACCGTCGGACGACCATCGCAAACGGCTCGCGATTGTTTGACGATCGTAAGTACAAAAATACAGCATCTTATGCAAATCGTGAGTCTGGGCCCGGGGGAGAGCTCCCGAGAAGTTCACAGCAAATCGTTTCACGATCGTCGCACGATCGTGATCGTTCTGGTGTGTACGAGGCCTTAGTGTGCGTGGAAGGGCATTCCATAGGGTGGGTGTTGCCCAACAAAAATCCTGCAAGTGTAAGTGGGAGGAGTAATGAGTGTGGATGAGCGACGAGGTCGGGTGGGGACATATTTTGAGATAAGCAAAGAGATATAAGTTAGTGTAGTCCAAGTGATGGCTTTATATGCGAGAAGAAGTATTTTATATTGAATGCGGTAATATACAGGCAACCAATGGAGGGATTGGCAGAGTGGATCAGCAGACGACGAACGTCTAGCCAGGAAGATCAGCCTCGCAGCTGCATTCAAAATGGATTGTAGTGGTGGAGTCTTTTCTTAGGAAGACCAGTAAGGAGGCCATTGCAATAATCAATGTGTGATATAATGAGTGCATGGATTAGAGTGTTTGCAGTGTCTTGTGTAAGGTACGGACGGATTTTAGATATGTTTTTTAGATGTATGTAACATGATTTAGAGACAGATTGAATGTGAGGAATGAAGGACAGTTCAGAGTCGAGGATGACCCCTAGGCAGCGAGCTTGTGGAGTAGGATTAATTGTTGTGTTCTCTTGACTGGTGGGAATAGAATTAATTCAGTTTTGGAAATGTTGAGTTTGAGGTGGCGAGATGACATCCAAGATGAAATGGCAGAAAAACATTCAGAGACACGGAGCAATACTGATAGTGACAATTCCGGGGATTTTGCGTGCGAAGCAATTTATCACAACACCCCCAGTATACATGTGTATGCGATGCAATAGGATTTAGCACACCCCCACTATCCACGTCACCTCACGGAACGCGTCCTCCCGACCTTTTCATACCCCACTATCCACGTCCGTGTGGAGTTCATTTTATAAAGTGTGGCGAGCCCGAAGCGTGGCGAGCGGATTACTTTACATATATTCCGCGTCTGCTCACCACGGTTCGGGCTCGGTGGCTCACTGCGCTCACCACACTTTATAAAATCAACTCCACGCCGACGTGGATAGTGGGGGTATGAAAATGTCGCCACGCTTCGGGGTGACGTGGATAGTGGGGATGTGCAAAATAGCACAAGATTAAATCGCATGGGTGCTTTTAAAATGATCGCACCGCAAATGACATGCGATGCACTGTGCACTAAAAATTAACAAAGGAAAATCACATCGCATCGCACCGCAAAATTACATGCGATTTTCCTACGGTGCCGTACGTATGTAAATTGGGCGCCCTGCAAATACACAAGTACCGTTCTTTCATATATTTCATTGCAAAATCAACCTGGTTTGCAGTGTAAATGGATGCTGTTTGATTCTCACAGACTATTACATTACCCCCAAGGCTTTTCTACTTGGAGATTTATTACAAATGTATTATAAGTACTTAACTTAATTGCATAAATTACTAAATAAATGTTATATTTCATAGTGGAAGATGTTGCGTACAAGCATTAGAAGCACCAATTTTCTCATCTAGACTGAAACTGCAGCCTATCACTGCAGTGTTATGCCTCTTGCTCCCAGTGACAGGATGGTGCTAGCCACAACATGGCCACCTCTGCTGTTTTTGGATGCGAGTGCCACCTTAACCAAGGGTACTGTAGATATGCCCCAGAAGGGGTAGATACTGTAGCCCCAATGTAGCTGAGTTGAATCTCAGTACCACCATAGCTGCCTATCCTCCTGCATTCTGCAGGAGACTCCTTGAAATAACAGCAATCTCCCTCTCTCCCTCATTAGGGAACAGCAATCTCCCTCATGTCACCTAGACCAGATTACACTGTTACATTTTTTGGGGAAAAAGGAATGAGAGATAGATTAATTTACAATGAATCATCAGCGCCATTTCCCAGGACTTTACCAAGTACAGTTTATCAGCTCTTACTAACTGCTTTGGGGCTCATCTACATTTGGATATAAGTCATTTTAAAAGATTCCTTTCAGATGTAGCAATACACACCCACGCTTCTAGGTGCCACGTTTACAATCTCTTTTCACAATCTCTCCATATATGGAACTAGACACGCCCTTTGAGAGGAGCATGACACGCCCCCTCAATGGGGCTCTGTGCAAAATTATATTACCAACTATAATCTCCCTGAAACTAGTTTTCAAAAATAGGCAAGTACGGTACCATTAGGATGCACAAAGGTGAGAAAAGTATTTTATAGGTGTTTAAGTTGTGGTTTTTGGGTGATTTTGTTTTTGATTTAATCATCATCATTTTGTATCACAGGTGGAAGAAGATCCGGTTGGATGAGTAGATGGACTATCTGGCATTATTTAAGAGATTATTTCCCCATAAAGGTGGGTGTTTATACAGCAGATTTATATATTTAGTTCATTATCTTTTGCAACACTACACAACACTATATAACTACATAAATAGAAGTAGATTTGTCTCTTTCAATAATAATTAAAAAGATAGTACTGTAGTTTAAAATAATTTGGTAGTCTTTCTTATAAGCGATGCTTAATTAGTGGAATTCATATACAGCTATTTAACTGTTTTTGTTACAGTTGGAATCTTGTAATAAACAAATGGATTATCAGCCCTTGTGATCTCATTAATCATACTGTATTATATTCAGCTTTAGAGCATTTCATTTATGAATGCTCTAGTTGTACATTTTCTGTATGAGCACACATCAATGTGTCCGGCTACTCTTAGAAGACGCTTCTGCAAATGCACCCAGATGTGGAGGAGATTTGAGTTTCAGAAACTTTCACATTCATGTTTCTTAACAGTATTTTTCAGTTTGTCCATATGATTTGCATTGGTTATGAGAGTGTGGGGACATCAGAACATGTCTTTTTGGGCCTTATTCTAGTTCACTCTTTCTGACAAAATCCTTCTTAGATGGACAAAACCATGTGCACTGCAGGGGGGCAGATGTAACTTGTGCAGAAAGAATTTGATTTGGGTGAGTTATTTTGTTTCTGTGCAGGATAAATACTGGCTGCTTTATATGTACACTGCAATATAGATCTCACTTTGAAGAAAAACCCCACCCAAATCTAATTCTCTCTGCACAAGTTGCATCTGCCCCCCTGCAGTGCACATGGTTTTGTCCATATAAGAAGGATTTTGTCAGAGTGAACTAGAATAAGGCCCTTTGTTCTCTGCTGATGTACAATTTGCTGCACATTTAATGCAGAGCACAATAATCACTGATTTGCATTAAATAAGCCACGGGGTTAACAGCACAGCTAATTGCCGGTGCCAGTTCACAAAAAAAAAAAACCTACAAAATTGGGTTGTGTACAATTTAATTTCCACATGTGAATCCTGATCTGTTGGAACAAAAAAAAAAGGATACTTAATTGAATAGTCTTCCCAGCACTGCAGGAATTTTAAGTAAACCCCATGTCTAATTAACCCCCCCCCCCCCCCTCACAGAAATGTAGGTGCATATACAAACGGGTGTGGTATGGGGCTCTGACAGTGGGGATCCCGACAATGAGTATTCCGACTTCGGGATCCCGACTGCCGGTGCTCCGACAGAGGGGCGAGCGCAAAGAATACCCTTGCAGGCTTGCTGCATGTGCCACGCTTCGGACCCGGTTGATCACAGGTTCTATTCTCCTTCTATGGGGATCCTGGACCCCCACAAGGGAGAATAGCCCCTGAGTCGGGATCCCCCCTTTCGGAGCACCGGCAGTCGGGATACTGACTGTTGGATCCCCACTGTCGAAGCGTCATCCGGCACCCATACAAACAAGCTGCACTTTTGCATTTTAAATGGTCTCATATTCATCTTCTAAATGTAGTGTCCACTGTTATTCAATAGGTTGATATAAAAGTGGTTGACGCAGAATATTGTCAACATGAGTTTTTCAAGTTTTTTTTAAAAAACTGTTGGACTTTTCATCCACATGGCCTTCAATTGGGAATGTTAAAGTTTGCTGAGCGGTGCAGCAGTGAAGCGAGACACCTCACCCAAAGCGCTGTGAGAACACACAGTACACTAATTGGGGCTCCATGTGCTACAGGATATAAAAAAAGGAATACCCCAAAAAACAAAACAAAAAAATCATGTCGATCTTTTCATGTGTCTCCTTTTCTACCTTTTACAAACCCATTACAAATGTGATTCCTTCTGACTCTTTTCACTGACACATTTTTGGCACATTAGCAGAGTTATACCTGACCTGGTGGGTCACCCACCCCGGGCATCTCCTGCTGAATTTCGCAGTGAGGCTAGATGTATGAGGACAAATCTGTATGTGACTAGGAACTTTTGGGAACATGATTTCGATGAGGATGCATGTTGATTTTTTGAGAATTATTTTTTGTAATAAAATTTTTTTTTTTTAACGGGAATTTAATTTTTTACCTCCACACTGAATCCTGACTAGCTGCTGCACTTATGGATGACTGTCTCATCTTGATATAATACAATATTTTGGAATTCCTATTATTTTTTGTAATATAGCTATATAGCGGGGAAGTAGTGGGGCAGGAGACAGAATAGAAATAGTTCAATAGCTCAAAGTGGATATGTCTTGAATGTGTTATTTTCTCTCTTTCAGCTCCACAAAGCTTCAGATCTAGACCCAAAACTCAATTATATCTTTGGATATCATCCTCATGGGATAATGAGCTTGGGAGCATTTTGTAATTTTGCCACAGATAGTACCGGATTTTCCCACATGTTCCCCAACTTAAAGCCACATCTGACCACTTTAGCAGGAAATTTTAAGGTGCCTTTATACCGAGATTACCTACTGGCCGCAGGTAAATGAACCATTGCAGCTCATTCCGAATGTGTACTGTAGATGTGATTTTGGGCCAGATTCTCTAAGCTTAAATAGTGATAAAATGGAGAGTGATAAACAGCCAGCCAATCAGCTCCTACCTGCCATGTCACAGACTGTGTTTGGAAAATGTCAGACAGGAGCTGATTGGCTGGCTGTTTATCACTCTCCATTTTATCACTTTTGAAGCTTAGAGAATCTGGCCCTGTATGTCTTACTTGGGGCCCGATTCAGACTTGTTCGCTTGGCTGTGAATTTGCATGGGGGGCATTTTTAGGTGGCCCCTGAAGTTTTTTGTGAGTGATGCCTAAAAATGCAGGTGGTCCCGGCAAGGAAATTTGGACTTTACTGCGTTTGGTGGACAGGTCGCGACCCTCTGCCAACACCGAACTGGCCAATCACTGAGGAATGGTTAGTGATGGGTAGTGCTGGTGAACTTGAGACTGTGCTGGAACCTGGAGCCTAGAAGGCTGACTTCTGAGGAGTACTCAGGGATCAGATAAGTTGTTCAAGGCAAGGAGGAAGTGCCACAGGCCTGACATATATCCCCTGCCTGTCTGTGATTGGCTGCAAGTCGCAGCATCAATGAACCCTAGGAAGTACCTGTGCACACCTTGATCACATGATCAAGTGCACAGGTCTGAGTAACAAGGTAACAGGGAAATCATCAGAGAATCTGACATGTGACTGCAAGTGTCATGGCACTGCTCATGCAGCGTGGGACACAGACTAGGCCCCAGGGAATCGTCATGCACATCTTGCCACAGTGAATGACTAGGGACAGCGCTAAGCAGGGACTTGCGTCCCAGGACGCGCCAGCGTGTGAGCAAGAGATGCGGTTGCAGATGCAGACGCGCGCCTACATTTCTGACAAAAAGTTTTACGTAGTCTGACACGTCAGCAGAACATGAAACCAGTTTTGATTAATATGAGTCCTTAATTTTACAGTAGTATAGATGGTCTTCAGGTTTGGTTTAAGAATGGTGTGGGCCCATGTGCAAGCCAAAGTCTCCCGCGCATGCAGCGGTCTCTGGGAACATGCCGCATATGCTATATTTTTGGAGATGTCTTTATTGTGCATGCGCAGATCTCCAGAGAAACGGTTGCCGCACCATTTTCCCAGCGATTGCTATCTGCAGCACCACTATGTATCATACTGATGAAAGGTGTGTGATGTGGCCCCCCTGGTGCCAGGGGTCTGTGTACACTGTATACCCTGCACCTATTATAGATAGGCTCCGGGTACACTGCCACAGTCCAAAAATATACTGGTAGGTTAATTGATGCCCAACAACCCTAGAATGTCTGTGTGTGCGTGTACATGTGGTACGGAATATAGATTGTAAGCTCCACTGGGGCAGGGACTGATGTGATTGTATAAATGTTCTCCGTAAAGCGCTGCAGAATATGTGTGCGCTATATAAATATCTGGTAATAAATATATAGGCTACTAATGGTCCTATGTAATTTGCAGTGGGGAGGCATGTGCATCTGGGGAGTGTCTGAAGTGCTCATTCCTGATGTGTCCCTATGGATTTATGTTTCAGGAATGTGCCCCGTGACCCACTCCTCCATAGACTACCTTCTGTCCTGTCACGGCACTGGCAATGCTGTAATAATTGTAGTGGGTGGAGCAGCAGAGGCATTGAACTGCTCGAAGAATAAACATATACTGACCTTGAGAAAACGAAAGGGGTTTATCAGAAAAGCCCTCACTAATGGGTAAGTAATAATTTGCCCTTTATGTTAATCAGAAAATCCATCACTTAAGGGCTGGTCCAAATTCAAGCTTCTGCTCAGTCCAACACAGACTCCTGCCCCTTCCCCTCGCCCTACACTTTTTATAGAGAATACGACATCCATAGGCCGGTGTCGGTATAACACAATCTCTGCAGTTGCAGTGCAAATCAACATGCCCAAAACTGAGCTGCTGCAGATGTCCAGCCGCAGCAGCTCCTCCCCTGTGCTGTTGCGGAGCTCAAGTGAGTAGACTCGAGGTGCAGAGTCCAATAAATCCAACTATATGGTACAATTAGCTTAAAACCATGTTGTTCTGAGCAGCGGGAAAGGGGGCTGGGGGAAATTCGGATGGCCACTACAGAACTTGTTTTATGTAAAATGGTGAAAAAAGTTACTCAAGAGATTTGTGGGAAATTTACTAAGCCAAATGCAGCTAAAAAAAATGTATTTGCATTGTAAAATACGATTTTATTTTAGGTGTATTCGTATTTTCGGAATTTGCTGTCCCGAAAATACGTAAATTCATATTCATGGCACATTCATATTTGTATTTACAAATACAAATGTATACGCCATTGACAGAATACGAATAGGAATCACCATTCAAATGAATGGTGATTCCTAATTTACTAAGTGGTCATATTTTCAATACGGCTGGTAATTATCAGCAATTAGCGGGATACAGCTGCTAATTGCTGGTAAAATATGCCTGGAAAATACACTTAATTTTCCAGGCGTATTTGTCAGAAGCCTGCATGGATCAGTCAGATCCGTGCAGGCTTCAGTGTAAAAAAAAAAAAAAAATAATAATAATAAAAAAAAAAGTTGTGGGGTCCCCCCCACGGGCTCAAGGAGCCAGTTCTGGTAAAAAAAAAATCAGGGAACAAACTGAATAGGGTTCCCCTTATTTTTTTAAACCAGCACCAGGCCCAAAATAGGGGGGAAAAAAACGTATTTCAAGAACCAGCACCAGGCCCAACCAGCCAGCAGGATAATTCCACAGCCAGCCTAGCCAGCCAATAGCGGCATTCAGGAAGAGGAGCCACACAATGTAAACAAACTCCTCGTGCGGCTTCTTCTTAGTTTGTGGGTGTCGGGTTTAGCGTTTTTTTGTTTTGCCAAGTCCGTGGATGCCTACATGGAACAAAGAGGACTCAATCTACGCCAGAGGACCTGGTGAGTACCTGGGACAGCCCCAGGATTCAGCCTGGGTAAGTAAATTCTGGAGGGGGGTCCCCTTCATTGGAGGTGTCCCATCTCCCCCAGGACCCCTGCCCAGGCTTACCGGTCGGGGGGGAATGCTTTGGCCATTTTTTAAAATAATTTATTTTTTTCTCTATTTTTTTACACTGCTGCCTGCACAGATCTGACTGATCCGTGCAGGCTACGAATTTGTATTTTAAAATACGAATTTGTATTTAAAAATACGAATTTTTATTTAAAATATGAATTTGTATTTAAAATACTAATTTGTATTTAAAATACGAATTTGTATTTAAAATACGAATTCGTATTTGAAAAAATATACAAATTTGTATTTGAAAAATTACGAATCCATACACCTTCGGAAAATACGAATCAGTCAAATAAGACTAATTAGTAAATTTCCCTCTGGAATATGAATTCGCAAATGCAATACAACTGCGATGCATTTTTAAGTAAATTTCCCTCTTAAGCTTCGATTTAAACCACAGATCACCCATGCCATACATTTAATAAACATTGATACGACAGCAGCTTGAGGCGTGTATGATCATGTGAACTGGCTGAAGGTTTCTATGATAATGCGATCTGTATTAAAGTTTGTATGATCATGTGATCTGTTTTAATGTATGATCATGTTATCAAGCTGAAGGTTTATATGACCATGTGGTCTGGCTGAAGGTTTATATGATCATGTGATCTCTTGTCAAAGCATCAGTTGGCCAAAAAGCACAGAAGATGATGGATACTTTGTCTTTGACCAGGACATGCATAGGGAGAATTTGCTTACACAAGTATATTTTATGGTTCCCCAAAAAAGTAGATAAAATGTTGTTTTATTGCAATAATTTACAGTATGTCATTCCTAATGTATGTAAACTCTGCATTCCTTCCATTGTTCCTATTGAAATTGCATCAGGAATGTATATAGAATAGAATAGAATCAACTTTATTGGCCATGTGTGCTTGCGCACACTAGGATTTTTTTGTGGATTACAGTGCAGCATCAAGCAGGGATGAAAAAGGTGGGAGGGAGACATTACATATATTACATAAAGACATTACAAGCATTTCATTTCTAGCTACAACTATGGTGGTCAGGTCGCCAAGTAGGGACACGTTGTTTGGCTGTTGATATTGGGATTGCATTCACTAAACATTTCAAAATGCTTCTCTGAATTCTGGTAATCATTCCATGTGTTGGGTGCCAGGAAATCCTGGTTGATCATTTAGTCCATGGGTCTTCAAACTGTGGCCCTCCAGATGTTGTGAAACTACAAATCCCAGCATGCCTTGCCACAGTTTTAACACTCCCTTATAGCAAAACTGTGGCAAGGCATGCTGGGATTTTTTTTTTTTTTTTGGAATTACACTTTATTTAATTTTTCAACAAATAATACACGTACATTTACAGTACAAAAACATATAACATACCCTACTCACATAGTTATCTGATTTTCATGTCGTTTTGCATTAGACAAACAAACATTCATTACCCACTAAAACTCTCCAAAGCACTTAAATATTTTAAAACCTTTTAGCTGTCCTATATTTTGTGTAGTACATTGTACACTTATCCTTTTACATCTGAATCTTCCTTTCTATAAGCTGGACAAGGTTATAATACCAACATTTCATAGTAGCCCTTTACGGCCAAAGCAAACATGTGCAGTTTTTATAGTTAAACTTTAAAATTAAGAATAAACCCCTGTGTCTATGTGCTTATTTTTAAATGACTAAAGTGTGAGAGGGGGTGAGAAAAAAAAAAAAAAAGTAATAATATTGTGCTACAGTGAACTTGTCGATTACCGATAAACCCCTGTGTCTATGTGCTATCTTTTTAAAGAGAAAAAAAAATAAAAATTTATATATATATTTATATTACTATTTACTTTGCTCATGGCAACGTGTTTAACTATCATTCATCCCTATATATCCATCTACCCCAGATCTTATAAAATTTGTGCATAGTTTTCCTGAAGCTGTAAATATATTTTTCATGTTCAACAGTGTAATCAACTAGTGCCTTCCAAGCCTCGAATTCTGGAGCCATCTCCGCCAACCAGGATCTGGCTAACATCACTTTGGCCAGGGCACACATACTATTCATAAAAACCTTGTCCTCTTTGCTTATAACTGGTCCATTCATAATGTTTAATAAGCAACATCTATCTGTTAAATAAGCTCTTTTAATGCCACACTCTGCTATCGTACAAATTACCTTTTCCAAAACATTTGCACTTTGGGACAGGCCCACATAAGATGGTAGAAGGAACCTGATGACACTTTACATTTTGGGCATAAATCTGTAGTTCTAGCTCCAAATTTACACAGCCTTTCCGTGGTTAAGTATGACCTATGGAGCACAAATAGTTGAATCTGTTGTACCCTTATCGAATTTGTAACTGTCGGTATGACCGCCATAGCTTGTGACCAATCTTCCTGATCAATTACCCCTACTTCATTTTCCCATTTAGCTCGAATCCCTTGTAGTCCTTGGTGTTCCCCTCCTTCTATCCCAATAAATTTCTTATATATTTCAGAAATCAATTTATTTTTCTTATCACGCAACAACAGCTCCTTAAAGGGGGATGACTCAAACTGTGGGATTGAATTTTTAAAGTGGCACATCAGTGCCCGCCTCAACTGGGCGTATCTTAAAAATTGACCCGCCGGTAGCTTAAATTCGGCCTGTAACTGGGAAAAAGGTTTTATACCCTCTACCGAGAATACCTGAGCTAATAGGGTTATTCCATAAGGTTTCCATGCTCTATCGACTTGGGTAAGATCCAGCCCTTTTACTATTACCGGATCGTATAACGGATGCTCATTATCAAGGCTATCAAATTGCATGCGCTTATTTGCGTCACGCCAA
The DNA here is from genome assembly GCF_055691185.1 of Crinia signifera. Lineage (NCBI taxonomy): Eukaryota > Metazoa > Chordata > Amphibia > Anura > Myobatrachidae > Crinia > Crinia signifera. The sequence continues at coordinate 276,761,496 of NC_139219.1, forward strand.
ACCTTAACCGCCTGCTTTACAATGGGAATATCGCTGTTCTTGATCTGACCCCTCAGTAGTTTTTGTACCGGAGAGGTGCCCCCTTCTTTCCGAGATATTACGGATTCTATCCCTGATCTCTGCGCGGAGTCCCTGAACCAATCTCTCAGTTGTGCCAGTTGTGCTGCTATATAATACAATTTAAAATCTGGTAGGGCAAGACCTCCCTTGTCTCTTTTATTCTTTAGATATTGGAACCTTATTTTTGGACGACTATTGTTCCATATAAAGGCAGCCAGAATGTTATTGATCTTTCTAAAAAAGGAATCTGGCACATAGGCTGGAGCATGCTGCAGGGTGTACAAGAATTTTGGTAGTACAATCATACTTATCAGGTTTGCTCTTCCTGACACTGATAAAGGTAATTTTGACCAGATTTTTATTTTACTTGTTAGATAGGATATTAATGGTACAAGATTTAAGGGCTCGTAATCCTTCGGGTCACGCGAGATCCATACCCCAAGATATTTAAACGTGTCAACCCATTTTACGGGGGTGACTACACTCGGAGATCCTGAATCGCTAGATCTTATGGCGAAGATACTCGACTTGCCCCAATTTACCCTAAAGCCTGAGAACTCCCCAAATTTCTCAATCATTCCCATCACCAATGGGACGGCCTTGATGGCATCAGCCAGAAAGATAAGCAAGTCGTCCGCGTATAATGCTGTTACATCCCTAAAACCGCCCAGTCCTATACCCTCTACCACTGAGTGTTGTCGCAAAAAACAAGCTAAGGGTTCTATGGCCATCGCAAAAAGGGCCGGTGATAAGGGGCACCCTTGTCTTGTCCCTCTATGGAGGGAGAAGGTGTCTGATACCATCCCATTTATAGCTATTCTTGCAAGAGGGTCTGCATATAGCAGTTTTATCCAGTCAACAAACCCTGACCCAATTCCCATTCTTTGCATCACCTCCCAGAGGTAAGGCCACTCGACCGCGTCAAAAGCTTTGACAGCGTCGAGCGACATCACCACCGGGAGGCGATGTTTCGGATCTACCACTTGTAGATGCAGCATCAGCTTACGTAAATTAATTGCGGTTGACATGCCCGGCATAAAGCCGGTTTGATCGGCATGTACGATTTTACCAATGTACTTATATAATCTACCCGCGAGTACTTTTGCCAATATTTTAGCTTCAGTAGCTATCAAGGAAATGGGCCGGTAAGCATCCATTAGCAAGGGGTCTTTATCCGCCTTTAACAGGACGATGATCTTAGCCTCCCTCATTGACTGTGGGAGAGTATTAGTATTACGGCTGTCATTGAAAACCTCGAGTAACAGAGGGGCCAGTTTTTCAGAGTATCTCTTGTACACTTCCACCGGTATGCCATCAAGCCCCGGTGACTTCCCGGAAGGCATTGATTTAATTGCCTCTTTTATTTCCTCAATGCTTAAGGGGGCTTCCAGTTCTAGCCTCTCGTCCTGATTCAATTTGGGTATTTTTATCTTATTTAAAAACGCCTCCAGATCAGCTTGATTGTATTCAGCCCTTGATTTATATAAATCTGAAAAATAGTTTTTAAATGCATCTAAGATTTCCTTACTTGTACTCACTATTTCCCCTTCTCCATTTTTAATATTCATGACTATATTAGGAGGGGAGTCAGCCTTTGCTACATTAGCCAGAACTTTACCTGCCCTATCTGCTGTGGCATATTTTATCTGGGAGGTGTGTTTCATTAAATTAACATTCTCCTCTTTAATACAGTTAAGCCATTCTTCTTGGGCCAAACACCATTTTTCCTTATCCACCTCTTTATTGCTCGATACATATTGCCTCTCGTATCTCTCACACTCCAACTCCAACTCCTTTACTTTCTCTCTACTTGCCCTTTTTAATTCAGCAATACATTTTTTAAAACCACCCCTCATGACCGCCTTGAAACAATCCCATACAATATCTATATCAGCTGACCCTTTGTTCTGTACCCAGTACTCCTCCCATATTTGTTGAATGTATTCATTCCCTTCTATCTTATCCAGCCATCTCGCGTCTAGCCTCCAGAAGGATCCCTCCCGACCCCGGTCTTCAGCTAGTTCTAAACAAATAGGAGAATGATCAGAAATTCCCCTGCTTTTGTATTCCACCTTACTAATGTTCGGGATTAGCCCTCTGGTGACCAGCGCGAGATCGATTCTGGAAAAAGACTGATATGAGGCGGAAAAGCATGAGAATTGCCTTGTATCAGGATTTTTTTCCCTCCAGGGATCTGCCCACCCCAATTCATTAACATATAGATCAAAACCTCTGTTATTTCTCACCCCTAACCTTTCTGAGCCACTCCACCTATCTAATTTAGCGTCTAGAATATTATTAAAGTCGCCAATGCAAATTGTTGGAATATCAGGTGTGGTTGCTGCAAATTCTACAGCTTTTTTAAGAATTTCAAATGTAAATGGGGGGGGAATGTACACTGAAAAAAGTAGTATATGAAATGAACCTATCTTGCAATCGAGAAATATAAATCTACCTAAAGGATCTATTTCTTTGCGATAACACAAAAAGACTACAGATCTCTTAATTAATATAGACACCCCTCTTGATGTGGAGGAAAATGAGGCGTGATATACCCACCCAGTCCAAGCTTTTTTTAAACTTAACAGGCTATTACCGGTTAGATGTGTTTCCAGCAAACACGATATGTCGGCATTATATTGCCGAACTTGTCTCATCACCAGGGATCTTTTGATTTTATTATTAATACCCCGTACATTCCATGATAGGATTACCACCATCCCAGCAAAAACATTCTATAGCTATCCATCATGCTTGAGATTTTCGACCGTCCCAGGCACATCGTTCACAAGATACCGAAGGGCCCCTGCGTTCCTTTGCCCGGCCTCCCGGGGCACCAACACCTCGTGTTCCCCTGTTCTCTTTCTCCCATGAACATACACCTTAGTTACAACAGGGAGATTAGCTCTTATCGCGGTGCATATCTGCAAGGTTGGAATACCCCGGAGGGCCGAGCAACAGCATGGTAATCCTACATGCCCGACCCATCCCAAGATGTCTACAAGGGCCAACTCACTTGTCCGCTTTACCCATAGAACCCCTGTCCCCAATGCGCATAAAAAATGACAGCTTATAATTGGTATATCCCTGTTACGGTAGGCAGGCCGACTAATTGGATCGTAGCCCAGCCGTGCGTTGGCTAACCTCCACATCTTATACATTCCTAGCTATTAAAGCTAAAACCATATGCTACAAGACCCGAACCCAAACTCCGGGTCGAGCCAATTATAGCAGCATCAATCAAAACGTCCCAATCTGTAAACAACACTGCTAGATGTGGGCACCAGTGTGAGCGTCGAGGCAGCTTAGGCATGAATGTTACTTTAGGTTTCACATGGGTAATCACAACACATAAATACAATACATACAGTACATACACCCCCCACCCTCCCCAACCCCCCCACCCTGTCTGCCTACCCTTACCAGACATCCCCCTTTCCCTCTTCTTTTTACCCCACGGGGCAACTATTCTTACAGCACACCAAAAGGGCGGTGAGCTCTTCTGGACTAAAGTACATTTTTAAATGCTACATTTTCCATATGTTTAAGTGACGATTTTCGCAAGTTGAGAGTGTCCCGACAGCCATTTATCGATCCAGGCCGCGGCATCGTTAGTTGTTTGGAAAAAGACTGTCCCATTCTCTGTTATCACTCTCAATTTAGCAGGATAGATCATAGAGTACTTGATTCCCCTTTCTCTGAGTCTCTTTTTAATATTTGCGAATTTTGCTTGCTCTTTTTGGGTCTCAATAGAGAAGTCAGGGAAAAGGGAGATTTTTGCCCCATTATGATCCAATGGGCCTTTCAGCCTTGCCAGCCGCAGAGCCGCATCTCGGTCTTGAAAGTGCAAGAATTTCATTATAATGGTCCGGGGGGGACCCCCAGGAGGTGGGGCACGCGAGGGCACCCTGTGTGCTCTCTCTATTGAAAAGTGGTGCGTAAAGTCTTTATCCCCCAACTTATCCCTAATCCATCTCTCCAGAAATGCGATAGTCTCTGGGCCTTCTTCCCTCTCGGGGAGCCCTACCAGTCTCACGTTATTCCTGCGTAACCTTCCCTCCATGTCCGACACTTTATGCTTTATTTCACGCATCTGATCGGATAGATTATTTACTTTCTGCAGGAGTGTATGGTTACTGTCCTCCATATTTGAAATGCGAGTTTCAGCCTCTATTACCCGGTCTTTAACCTCTTTAACATCACTCTTTAATAGGCTCATATCCTGCTGGATTGATTCAATTTTTTCCGTCAGTCTTGTTTCACTTCCCTTAATCGCCTCAAATAATTGCTGTAACGTAATTTTAGATGTAGGGGAGCCCGCTGATTTAGTGGGGGTATGCTGAGGGGTTGTGACGGGGGTCTGTCCACTATTACCTGGTTGGGAGCGGGCGAATCTCTCCAGCCGGGCCGCCGCAGATGTATTGCCGCTTTTACCCATGATTCGCAGTCTCTAGATCTATAGTAGTGCTCTAGGGAGCCCTGCTGTGCCCTTTATTAATGGTGCGGTTGGAGCCAGGCGATCTAGGAGGCTATTGTCAGGCCCACACCAGTACAGTGCATATGCAGCCAGGAGGTTTATGCGATTTATTAGGCAGACAGAATGTTGTACTTGCCTGGCTATCATCTTCCACCAATCTGCTGCTCACCTTTGGGCCGTGTTTCCTCTGCACCTCATTCAGTTCATGCGGCCAGTGTACTATTAAACCTGCGACCACGCTGTGATCTCCTCCAGCCACCCTCGCACACCCGTTTGCCTCGGGGGGGGGGGGGAGGGGGGTCCCGACTCCGGTGCTGTCGCCCACGGCTGTACCCGCTCCCCGCCACACTCCACGTGCGCCAGTCGCACGGCTTCCTGGCGTCGTCCTCCTCTGATGCGCTGGGCGCGACCACGCCACGTCACTCCCCCACTGCCTCTGCCGCTGCCGTCCGGCCAAAACAACACTGCCGCCGGATTCTTCTCCGTCTCTGACCCTCCTGCTGGTCCGTCAGAATGCAGGTAAGAAGGAAGGGAGAAATCTTCCTCCTCTCGTGGAGCCCAGCAGTCGGCTTTCTCACAACGCCTCTCCCGTTATTGCAGCTGTACAGGATGTTCTGCCCAGAGAGCTCCCTCACGCTCTCTCACTCCCGCCCTGCCGTTGCCACGCCCCTCGGCATGCTGGGATTTGTAGTTTCACAACATCTGGAGGGCCGCAGTTTGAAGACCCATGATTAGTCATTTAGATAACTTATTTTGGGCACTGAAAGAATGGTGTTTCCTTAGGTGCCAGCAGCAGACAATAACATCATGTCTTTGTTTCACAGTGCATCTTTGGTTCCTGTGTATTCATTTGGGGAGAATGAGTTATTTCATCAGTGTCACTTTGAACCTGGGAGCTGGAAGAGGAACCTCCAGGAATCATTCCAGCAGTGGATTGGTTTTGCTCCATGCATCTTTTTTGGACAAGGGATCTTCTCCAGTACGTCCAAAGGAATAATGCCCCTACGGAGAGCTATCAACACTGTGGGTTAGTACAGGGGCGGATCCAGAAAAAAATGACATGGGGGCACCGTGGCAGGGGGAAATAATGCCAAGTTATTTTGCAGGTGCTGGAAAAATGGGGATGGCCTTGCAATAGGAAATGGGTGATGAGGAGGCAGTAGATGACGTAAAGAATGATGAGGAGACAGGAGCGTAACTAACGCTTTGTGGGCCCCATAGTAAAATCTTGAAAGGGCCCCCTTTCCCTCCCATTACAATGCCCTTTAGGTTGGGGGGGGGGGGGCAGAAAAAAGAGTGAGTGAGACAAAGAGGGTGTCGGGAAAAGAGAGACAAAAGTGGGAAGATAAAGCGAGAGAGAGTGTTGGGGAAAGTCAGTCAGTGAGATAGAGGTGTCAGGGAGAGATAATGATAGAGAGAGAGAGAAGGTGTGAGATTTAATAGGATGAGAGATTCAGAAAGTGAGATATTTGGTAAGAAATCTCCAGGTTTTTTAAAGCGGCAATCATTTACACTGCAAAACTAGTTTGATTTTGAAGTGTAAATGATTGCCGCTTTAAAAAAACTGGAGATTTCTTACCAAATCTCTCACTTTCTGAATCTCTCATCCTAATAAACCTCTCCCAAGGTGTCAGGGAAGAGAAAGGGGGAGAGAGAGAATTAAAGTGGATGTCACGGAAGAGAAATGGGGAGAGAGAATGAAAGAGAGGATGTGAAGGAGAGAAAGGGGAAGAGATAGGGAAAGAGAGGTGGTGCCAGGGAGGGAAAGGGGTATTTCAGGGAGAAAATGGGAAAGAGAATTAGAGATAAAGGTTGTCAGTTAAAGGGAGTGATAGACAGCACCATGTAGAAATTGTCAGAGAAATAGGGAAAGTGTGGGGATAGAGGTGGAGAGAAGAGAAATAGAGGAGAAGGAGCAGGGGAGAAGAAAATAGGAGATGGAGGGAGGGAAGCAGAGAGGAGGGGGAGCAGAGAAGGGGAGAGGAGGTGCGGTGGAATGTAAGATAGGGAGTGGAGGAGAGGAGGAAGGTGAGTAGGGGAGCAGAAGATAGAAGGAAGGGAAGCAGGGGGTGGCCCCTGGTGAACTCACAAGGCTGAAATTCGCAGCCTTGCGAGTCAACCAGAAACCAGAATAAGGGCCAGAATGTAAGGAAGAACTCCCTAGACACTTTTATTTCACTGTGTTTTATTATAAGGATAGATCATGTGGGAAAGATTAAACAAATGACAATGAATGGGCTGCTAGCTTTAATTATACCCCAACCTAACCAAAACCCACAACTAAAGACTTGCGGGGAGACTTGTGATGGACATTTAGAATGAGGCTATAGTGCTTCCTAATCCATTCATGCTTAAATATATTTGGAATTAGGATTAGGACTGATAAACTTTACGTTTAGAGAGACCATACCATTATATGTTACTTGCGTTCTTCTATAGTGCATGGACAGCCATTACTGTCTATTAACATGTAGATACCTATCTGGAATGTGGTATTGCTCTCATTAGAATGTATACTTTTACAGGAAATGCAAATATCAATGAACTAATTAGCTGTAAAGGACCTTTAGGATCAGAAATGTTTTCCACCCTGCTCCCTTATAAATAATCTCTAGCTATAAATTGTGAAATACTTTCTGAAGATCTGTGGCTGGTAACAACTACATGGAGATAGAAGGCCTACTGCTCAGGTGATTGTACTGCAGAGTTTCTTTACTGTACATGTATCACCTGGAGGTGTCCTATCAGTGTGGTCTATACAAGGATGGTAGTTAGACCTAACCATACAAGGATGGTCAGATACATGCATTTGCCTTTGTTCAGACATCATTTGATGAAGGTTTGCACAGATTATGATGCTGTTGACTAGGGAGTGGTATACCCCGACCATATATATATAACACTGCATATGGGTGAAAATGCACAAACCTCTATGTCCAATATCCATTCATCACAGAATCCGGCACTTACAAATTAAACATAATTCGGAAGACTAAGTTCAGGATCCATAGGCCTAAATGGCTGAATTATTATTTCTCCATAGGATTATGAGGCGTCCAGTAATAAAGGACATTACATTAGACAGTTACACTGGTAGCACTGTCTACCAGGTATGCCTTCATTATCCATATCATGGACCAGATCTTAGGGCCTGATTGACACAGCTGGGAATTTTCAGGGCGGGCAATTATCGATAGAGTGTGCATGCGTATGGCATGAAGTACGCATAAGCAAGGCCCTCCTGCAATAAAATCCTGCTACTTCCATTCTCTACTCCCTTCACTGGCTGCCCATAAAATGGCGAATCATTCTCAAGATCAACTTACTGAGTTTCAAAGCCCTACATGACCAAGGCCCAAGGTACCTGAAGCAGCTTCTGATTCCATACTGTCCCACATGATTACTGCGGTCTGTAGATAGAAGACTTTTAGCAGTACCTAGGATCTCCCGTAATTCGTCTGGGGGTCAAGCTTTTAGCCATTCAGCTCCAACTTTATGGATTTCACTTCCCCGCACAGTTCGAGATCCCCCACTCTAGAATGCTTAAAAAACAAACTCAAGATTTTCCTGTTTACTCAAGCGTTTCCTTCTTTCCGTTATGAAAAGCTTTTCTGCACTTCATTGTTTCTGTACTGTGGGGTAGATTTATTAAAGGTCGATCAAGGGAATATGCGCTATCCCCATGCGTTATTGCAGGGAAAAGCGCTTCCCCTGATCTATGACACCCGCTGAGCGGGTGTCCAGCGTGCGGCGGTGTGGGGCAGGAGGCATAGCGCAGCTACGATATTACGTACTGCGCGCCTGCCTCCTGCCTAATTTATGAACGGTCAGCATCGCTGACCGTTCCACTGCCTGCAGCTATTGACTTTGACAGCTGCAGGCGGCGATGCCCAATGCCCACAGCTGGGACAGCGCTGTCCCTGAGCTGCACTGGGGATCTCACGAGAGTAGCGAGATCCCGCTCATGCGCAGTGAGCTGGCCGGGGGGGAAAAGAGACAGCACATCTGTATTAACTGATGTGCTGTCTCCAGGAGGGTACATAGCCGGAGGGGGGAGTTAGCGCTACCCCGCTTCGGCGGACAAGATGTTGATACATCTAGTCGGTCTCCCCTCCTGCTTCGCCTCGCTAATGAGGCGAAGCAGGAACTGCGCTATAATAAATCTACCCCTTTATTACATTTATTCTATCTGTTAAGTACCTTGAGTCCTATTGGAGAAAGAGCGCTATATAAATAAAATTATTATTATTATTACTTTTTTTATTCATTGGCCATTCGAAGGGGGATTGACAGCTGGTGTTTGTGGGTGGTAACTGGCTGTTTTCTGGGAGTGTCAGGGAAAATGCAGGTGTGCACAGGCAAGTAATGTGACATCAGCTCCGGCCCCCCAACAGCCTATTTCAATCACAGCTGCCGGGTAAGCCCTGGACTACGCACAGACTGGAAATATCATTTGATGGTGAGCGGCTTGGGAATGGATTTGCAGCTATTTGCAGGTCTGCAATATTTCCGCAAGCCGTGCAAAGCAATTCACAGGCCTGCAGGGGGCGGGATTTCACTCTGGCGAGGCGGTGTATACCTGATCAGTAAATTCCTAATTATCAGCCATGCACTCAGGTCTGAATCAGGCCCCTAGAACAAATCTGGAGACAGACTAGATGTAGTTTGGCAGAAACCAGTTTCATGACATGTGAGCAGGCAGTTACCACCCTTTATATATAAAGGCAACATAACAATTATATTTACCTGACATTTGGATTTCTCTTTATAAAGTTTTGAACTGACTTCTTATAGTGTTTCTAATAAAATTGTGACTCATTGCCCTTAGCACATCCTGCCAGTTATATTAGATACACATTTCCTGTGAAAGCAGATTGGGCCCATCACAAGGTGTCTCCTGGGGGATAGAATACTGATGATAAGCAACAACACGGCTCAGTGCATTTACTGTCCTCAGCTGAACGGTTTTCTTTCTTTCCAGTTGGAAAACCCATTCCTGTACCTAGGACGGAGAACCCTTCCGAACAGCAGGTGGATGCATACCATGCGCTTTACATTAACTGTCTACAAGAGCTTTTCAATACCTACAAAGAACGCTTCGGTCTACAGAAAAGTGACTGTTTGGAGTTCGTATGAGGACATGGAGTAAATGAATCATTGGACCAAATACAGAACATTAATGACAATGGATTGTTACCTCCTTGACCATTGGAGGACGATGACAATACAGAACATGTTGGATTTTTGAAAAACGGGTATCGGATGGTAATTGAGCCTGACTGGAGAGAGGAATATTGTTGTGCTTTACGGACGCTGTTACAATAAAGGGTAAAATTCATGGGGAAAAAAGGTTCAAATGCTTTCCCAGTGTATAACAATATCCGTTCAACAAGTCTTCCAGGGACTGGGATTAATGAAATCAGTGTTCTACTGCCATATGACAATTGTTGTATGCTGAGGGCGTATAATATACTCAACACTGACATAGAAGAAGAATGTTTTGAGTTTATTTTACTGTTTATACTTTTATAATGGGCTCGGTTGTCAAAGAATAGATCCAAGGGATAGCCACACTGTGCCTGATTCAGAGAGATTTCTACTGCTTGTGGGATCGCAGTCACAAGCAGTAAAATGGTTGCGACACATCTGTGTTTTTGCTGCCACTCCTTGTTACCCCTTCCAATTGCTCCCTGATATTCAATTACTTTGCAAACTTTTAAAACGATATTGCAAATTTTGGCCCTTCTGAGCGATATCTGTTTCGGCTCACTGCAGATGGGGCAGATGTAATGTGCAGCAAGAATTAGATTTGGGTGGGCTACATGCAAAGCAGCCAGTATTTACCCTGCGGAGAAACTATATAAATGGATTTGCTTCCCTTGCAGAGTAACATGGTTTGTTCCACACTAAGAATGACTTGTTTTTTTTGCTTTACTGAATGTGACTCATGGTTTAGTAGGAGATATCCCCAATGCTCTTTATCTACTGGGAAGATACTAAGGAAAACGGTCTAGTAGGGGACAGCCGCACAGCCAAGGGAACAGCTATAGGGGGTTATTCTGGTTGATTCGCTCGGATGCAAATTCGCATCCTTGTGAGGCAACTAGATCCCACCTTGTGAATGGTGGTACGCCGGCCCACCAGTCACATGGCGAGTATGTTCGCACGGCATGCAAATGGATGTTTTACATAAAAATCCATTTACAGCCTGCGAGAGAACACCCATAGCATTCGATGGTCGCTGACCATGAAATGATGACGAAGGCACATGCACATCTAAGGTTGCTCAGAGCAACCTTAGATGTGTGTTTGCAGCTGACAACCGGTGATGTCAGCTGCCCGCACCCGCACCATCGGACAATTACCATGAAACGCTGGGAGTTCCCATATGCTAATGGGCCACTCCGCTGACCCACATGCCTCTCCCCCGCCCTCAGCCCGTAAGGATGGGTGTGAATGAGCACAGACCTGCTTATGGACCTGAATAAAGACCATAATGGGAAAAAAAGACTTATAACCACTATTATTATCTACTGATTGCATTTCTTTGACAGAAGTCACTAATGGTTTGATCCAATATAGAGCTATACACAGGAATTATATAATGCACACAACACATGCAGGAATTCATGGAAAAAAACATTACCTGGTAATAATTGTTGCATTTCCCCTTCCTCTGTCCAGGGCTGTAGTCAGTAACAGGTCTGTAGCCAGTCACCTAAACTCACCCCTAGATCAGGACAACTGCAGCTTGCAATATTTTGTAGCCATATTCATCTTCCACTGAAGCTGCTATGTCAGGTCTAAGATGTTGTTTAGTGAATATATGAAGGATCTCCACCATCACTGGTCTAATGTAGCCTCCTATGGCCTTTGTAGATTGGGCCTTCAAAATACTGTAGCTCATTGTTTCTTCTTTGTATATGCTCCTACAGTGCAAGTCTCCAGTCATGTTGCTGGGAGAATCCTTGCCTGGTGGTTGCCCAATACATGTACCTTCTGGCAAAAATAAATTGTTATGGGTATATTTACTAAAGTGGGGTTTATAGAAGTGGAGATGTTGCTAATAGCAACCAATCTAAATTAAATTATAATTTATCTAGCACCTTCTAGAAGATAGAAGTTGGAATCTTATTGGTTGCATTGCGCAATATCTCCACTTGTATAGTAAATATACCACTCATAGGGCATACACACGGAGAGATTTCATCTATATTTCTATTCGATTTTGCTTATATAAGCAAAATTTTATATAAATCGAATGGAAATATAGACTGTGCAGGCAAGACTGTGTAGAACAGATCTGCACTGTATCGTATAAATCTAATGAGTAGACCGCGCCGCGCAAATCGATTCCAAGCAAATCAGGATTGAATAAAAAAGAAATTGCACCGTGTGTATACCCTTTAAATCTGAGCGACTTTGTCGACGATGTGACTGTGGAAATGCATGGGCTTTCCCTTATTTTTAGTAAAAAATGAAGAGATTCCTGGTTTATTTATTATTTTGAAACCCACCTATGTAAAACCTATGAATTCATTCTTAATAAAACGTTTTCTCTAAATATGTTTACATAAGGCTCTTTCCCCATAGTGCACAAAGCTTTACAACCAAGTAAATGCCTTTACAATTAGAACATTGAAAATAATCTAGGGAACCTTATATACACTTACAGATTTTCAGCTGAAAATCGCTCAAAACAGCCGTTTTGAGCGATTTTCAGTTGAAAATAGCATAGTGTGTATGGACCATAGATTCCCGACTAGCGATGATGCGCGCTCCCGCATCATCGCTAGCAAAGTCTCCCATCTGCTGGTTTTACCAGCATTATGGTGACCAACTCATCCCTTTAATCCGGGACACATATTTATTACACAGGTTCTGTGGCTGGCTTTCACCTGGTTTTAAACTGCCACACCTTAAGACTCCATTTCACCTGGTTTTAAACTGCCACAGAACCTGTGTAATTAATATGTGTCCCGGATTAAAGGGATGAGTTGGTAATCCTAACCAGCATGCCATCATCGCTGTGTGTGTACGGCTGCTGGGCTGAAAGATGAGACACTTTCAGCCCAGCTGGCCATCCGCTCCCTCCTCCTGCTCCCCGCGCTCCCCCCCCGTGCATACTCACCCTGCCGCCGAGCCCACGCCACCACGCTCGGCTGCACCCGTCTCCATCTGCAAGGCCAGGCCACACATCCCGGCGGAACGCCCCGCCCCCGGCACATCTCCCGGCTGACTGCAATGCTCAATGGAGCATATGCACGCCACTGACCACCAATGTGAATTTTAAGCCAGTATATATAGATTGCTGACACATGCCAGTAATTTATATATTGCTAGTACCACTGGGCACCAATGTATATTTATAAGCCACTGGCCACCAATGTGATTTTAAAGCCAGTAATATATACATTGCTGGCCCATGCCAGCAATGTATATATTACTGGTACCACTGGGCACCAATGTATATTTATAAGCCAGTAATATATACATTGCTGGCACACGCCAGCAATGCATATATTACTTGCACCACTGCCCACCAATGTATAATTTTTATGGCGGCAACGTATACATCGCCGGTGCAGGCCAAAAATATATATGTTACCGCCACCACTGGTCACCAATGTGTTTTTTTATGACGGTAATGTATACATTGCCAGCAACGTATACGTTATCGCTGCCACGACACCAATGCAGATTTTATTATAGAGGCAATGCATACATGGCTGACGCAGGACAGCCATGTATACGTTACCGCCACCAATGTATATTTTATTTAGAGTTACCATCCATCCGGGATTACTCCAGACAGCCCGGTAATTAAGCCCGGTGTCAGGAGTCTGGACAGGTGGCATTTCTGGTTTATATGCTTAATCACTTGGAGGAACTTGGCTATAAGGTTCTGTGCTACATTCCAACTTAAGGAGCTCCGTTCACAAACTCAAATGTTCTGGGAATGTAATGCCTACTGCTTTTCTAGTACACCTTGTCAGAATTCCACTGTTACAGTAAGAAAGTCTGGGGTACAGTAGATGTATGAAGCAGTGATGAGGGAGGAGAAGTGATAAAGTGCCTGGTACTTTATCACCGGCCAATCAGCTCCCGACTGTTAAGTTACAGGCTAGGTTTAAAAAGGGACAGTTAGAAACTGATTGGCCGTTGGTAAGGTACCAGGCAATTTATCACTTCTCCTCCCTTAACATTGCTTCATACATCTACCCCTAAGAGGAGGTGAAGGGGCTTTATTACTGCCATGTTTAGTAAATGAGTAAACAGTACCCCATAATTTTAAGAAAAGAGACGTAGTTGTTGTGGGTTGTACACACTGCGCAGATGGTTAGTAAAGATCTTTTATTTTCCCAGGGCCACCATTGCACAATTGAGGATATAAATCAAAGTTCACACTGGAACTGAATTCACGTAGAGTGCCCAGAGAATATAGGGTGTATGAGAGCCTGTAGTTCAGACTAACTAGGGCCAGGCAACAAACAACATGGTCAGGAAGGAAAGCCAGGGTCAAGGAGCAAAGAAATCAGCAGTCACATTCTAAAGTTGGATCAATTTAAAATGAATTAGGAAAACAGGAAATGTTCTGAGAGGCTGGATACTGATACAGAGTCAATGATCATGAAAGGCTTAACGAACGGACAGGGGTTTAAGGGGACCACTGATTGTCAGATCAAACGCAAGTGAGAGTGTATGTGTAGCACTGGGCATGAGGATCCAGATTATATCATACTGAGCTTGCTTGGAGTCTTAGCATTCCTAATGAGAACTTCATTGTTTAACTTCTTAACTATGTCGCACAATGGGCCAGATTCAGGTGTGGTTGGAGGATACTTGCCTACTTTTGAAAACTAGTTTCAGGGAGATTATAGTTGGTAGTATAATTTTGCACAGCGCCCCATTGAGGGGGCGTGCCATGCTCCACCCAGAAGGCGTGTCTAGTGCCATATATGGAGAGATTGTGAAAAGAGATTGTGAATGCGGCACCTAGAAGCGTGGGTGGGTACTGCTACATTTGAGAGGAATCTTTTACAATGACTTATATACAAATGTAGATGAGCCCCAAAGCAGTTAGTAAGAGCTGATATGAGTCAGGGATTATTCATATATTGTGTTTTACACGTTGTTCCACATAAATGACCACAAGACATTCATGCAGTCATAGGGATCATTGTGTTTTATCACCAATGCTGGGAAATGGTTCTGATGATTCAATATAAATGTATCTATCTCTCATTTCTTTTTTCCCCCAAAATAACAGCTACATAATGTGGGCTAGGTTAAATGAGGGAGATTGCTAGACTAATGAGGGAGAGCAGGAGATTGCTGCTATTTCAGGGAGTCTCCTGCAGAATGCAGGAGGGTAGGTAACTATGGTGGAGGTGCGCCCTGATACACAAAGTACAGATGGTCAGCACTTTGACCATGTGCAGGTTTTGTTCGAATGTATCCTGTGATGCAGGGATGTCATCAGACTGTCAATGTCTAATTATCTGATGCTGTTTCGGGGTGGGGGAGGGGGCAGTGAATGACAGTATGATGCTGTTTGGGGGTAAGGAGGGGGCAGCGGCTGACTCTGTTATAATGGAGACATGTTATCACCATTTAGGGGGAGGGAAGAGGCCATGATCTCCATTGTTGCACAGAGGTGTCCTTGCCTCCCCGACGGAAGGCTTGCAAGTCTCCATAGGTGCTGCAAGCAGCCCAGTGGTGCAGGGAAAGATCCGATGCTGCATCCTTGGACATGGTTCTGATCAGTAATGCAGCCGGTGGTCTGATGCCTCCTGCTGCATTACCATATTAGCGCTATTTGCTGCTGCTTCGATAGCGACTACAACCACAACTGAATCAGGCACAATAAAAACACTGTTGTCACCAAGGCAGCTTTTAACATCTTCTCTGTGACAAAGTTGGATTTCTCTAATAGCTGTTTCAATCTGCATCTGACCATATATCTATGCATGGATGGTTTTAAAATGTTTCTGTTAATCAGAGATTATGTCTATTAATGAGCATCCATTATTTTATATTTACCAGAAGAATGGTAGGGTGTGTAGACATGAATGACTGACTGTATTTATTAATAAAATCAACCAACTTAATATTAAATGTATTAATAAATACTGTTAATTATGCTGCTAGGATGTGCTATGTCACCTGAGGATGTGCTATGTCACCTGAGGATGTGCTATGTCACCTGAGGATGTGCTATGTCACCTGAGGATGTGCTTTGACCCCTGATGATGGGTTATGATTAAATGTATAGGACTGAGCTACAGCCGGCAATGCATCAGCTAATTATCAATGCTGCGCTTGGCCTGCATCTCACTCACTTCATCTATGGTCTATGTGGGCTCCATATCAGGATGGGCAGGTACATCTTACTAGAACTAAAAGCAACTCATTTGAATTAAGTGATAACATAGAAAATGCTTTATATATATTGTCATTTGCTCCTGTATACTGTATGTATACAGTACTTATACACTTTGTAGCAATGCATATTTTGTGGTGAAACCTCTGAAAATGCCATTTCTAGCGGTTTAACCATTACATTTATTTGTACCATGGTCCAGAATGTGATAACTGATCAAACTTGAGAGGGATCCAATCAGATTCCTCCTAGCACCCTTGACGTGTACACAGATAGTGGGAAATTTACTAAGATGCTAGTTCTATTTCACATGTAATGTTGCTATGGGCAACCAATCAGATACTATCTATTATCTTCTAGAACAGGGGTCTTCAACCTGTGGCCTGCCAAGCTGGTCTTAGTAGCCCACCATGCACAGGTTATATATATTTTTTTAATAAAGTAAAAAATAAAACGCATGCGGCTGCCAACGCAGGCGAGGAGACACTTCATTGGGGCCACAGGAGCAGGGACCCAGTGGCTACCAGCACATGTGAGGAGACCCTCCACTGTGGCAGCGGAATCAGGGACCCAGCAGCTGAGGAGACCCTTCACTGCGGATATGTGAACAGGAGAGACTAGTGAGAATTAGACATGCGTCATCTCATAGAAACATAGAATTTGACGGCAGATAAGAACCACTTGGCCCATCTAGTCTGCCCCTTTTTTTAAACATGTTACCTCAAACTATATTTGATCCTTATTTTTATGTAAGGATATCAATATGCTTATCCCAAGCATGTTTAAATTGTACTACTGTATTTGCGTCTACCACCTCTGTTGGGAGGCTATTCCACTTATCTACTACTCTTTCTGTGAAAAAATTCTTCCTCACATTTCCCCTGAATCTTCCTCCCTCTAGTTTCAGTGCATGTCCTCGTGTTCTGTTGCTCCTCTTCCTGTGAAGAATGTCTCCCACCTGTACCTTGTTAAAGCCCTTGATATATTTGAAAGTTTCTTTCATGTCCCCCCTTTCCCTTCTCTGCTCTAAAGTATACATATTAAGATCTTTTAGTCTTTCCTGGTACGTTTTGTGATGTAGGCCATGCACCATTTTAGTTGCTCTTCTTTGTACAGTCTCTAATGTATTTATATCCTTCTGGAGATATGGCCTCCAGAACTGAACACAATACTCTAGGTGAGGTCGTACCAATGACCTATACAGTGGCATTATTACTTCTTTCTTTCTACTGCTGATACCTCTCCCTATGCAACCAAGCATCTGACTTGCCTTCTTCATTGCTTTGTTACATTGCCTACCTGCTTTTAAGTCCTCTGAAATAGTGACACCTAGATCCCTCTCTTCCTCTGTAGTTTCCATTATAGTGCCATTTATACTATATTGAGTCTTTGGATTTCTGAGACCCAAGTGCATGATTTTGCATTTTTTGGCATTAAACTGTAGTTGCCATTATCTTGACCATTTCTCTAATCTGCCTAGATCCTCAATCATTTGTTTTACCCCTCCTGGTGTGTCTACCCTGTTGCATACCTTTGTGTCATCTGCAAAAAGGCACATTTTACCCTCAATTCCATTTGCAATATCACCAATAAAGATATTAAAAAGCACCGGTCCAAGTACAGATCCCTGGGGTACTCCACTTGTAACCTTTCCCTCCTTTGACTGTACTCCGTTGACTACAACTCTCTGTTTTCTGTCCTGCAACCACGCTCTTATCCATTCAACTATCTTAGAATCCAATCCCAAGCTTTCAAGTTTATTTAACAGTCTGCGATGTGGGACAGTGTCAAAAGCTTTACTAAAGTCTAGATAAGCTACATCTACAGCCCCACCTTGATCTATTACTTTAGTCACCCAGTCAAAAAAGTCAATAAGATTTGTTTGACATGATCTTCCCCCAGTAAACCCATGCTGTTTTGGATCCTGTAAATTGCTGGTTTTGAGATATTCTACAACTCTTTGTTTTAAGAGTGTTTCCATTAATTTCCCTACTACTGATGTAAGGCTCACTGGTCGATAGTTGCTTACCTCTTCCTTGCTTCCACTTTTGTGCAGTGGGACTACATTCGCTGTTTTCCAGTCCTCTGGGATTACTCCAGTAGCTAGTGACTGGTTGAATAATTCTGTTATTGGTTTTACCAGCTCCCCTTTAAGCTTTTTTAGTATCCTTGGATGTATCCCATCTGGCCCCATTGATTTATCCACTTTCAGTTTTGAGAGTTCTGTGAGGACCTTCTCCTCTGTAAATGTACTTGTCTCTCCCTCAGTTTTCTGACTATACTTGCAACTTAACTGTGGCCCCTTCCCCTCTCCTTCAGCAGTGAATACTGAGCAGAAATAATTATTAATATTATCTGCTATTACATTGTCCCCCTCAAGAAAACTTCCACTCTCTGTCTTCAGTCTAATTATTCCACTTTTTGTTTTTCTCCTTTCACTTATATACCTAAAAAAAGTTTTCCCCCCTTTACCCACTGACTCGGCCATTTTCTCTTCAGCCTGTGCTTTTGCACATCTAATTAACTTCTTAGCCTCCTTCTGTCTAACAAGATACACCTCTTTGTCCTCATTCTTCTGCGTCTGCTTAAATTTCTTAAAGGCCAACTTTTTTGCTTTCACAATACTTGCTACTTCTTTTGCAAACCACAATGGCTTTCTTTTTCTTGTGTTTTTCCTAACTCTCCTCCTCACCACTTCCCCTGTTACCATAACCCTCTCACCCCACACTCTGTCACATCACCCCTCTCTCTCTGTCACCTCAAACCCCCATCACCTCATGCCATCACCTCACCCTGTCACCGTACCCCCTCCCACCATGCCTCCTGTAACCTCACCCTAGGGCAGGCATTCCCAACCACGGTCCTCAAGGTACACCAACAGTGCAGGTTTTAGTGACATCCAGGCTTCAGCACAGATGGTTTAATCAGAATCCCTCAGATACTAATTAAGTCACCTGTGCTCAAGCCTGGATATCTACAAAACCTGCACTGTTGGCGTGCCTTGAGGACCGTGGTTGGGAATGCCTGCCCTATGGTTACCAACTCATCCCTTTAATTCGGGACACATATTAATTGCACAGGTTCTGTGACAGTTTTAAACCAGGTGAAATGGTGTCTTGAAGTGTGGCAGTTTAAAACCAGGTGAAAGCCAGCCACAGAACCTGTGTAATTAATATGTGTCCCGAATTAAAGGGATGAGTTGGTAACCCTACCCCACCCCCTCTCTCCCCATCACATCACCACCTCTCACCCCCTGTCACTTCACCCTGTCACCACACCCTCTCTCCCAATGCACCCCATCGCCTCACCCCCATAACTTCACTCTATCCCCTCACACCGCCCTCTGTCATATTACCCTGTCACCTGACCCCCTGTAAACATGTACTGTCACCTCACCTCCTCTCACCTCACACCCTCTTTCTCTGTCACTTATCCCCCCTCACCTCGTCTCCTCCACTGTCACCTCATCTCCTCTCTCTCTCCCTGTCACCTCACCCTATTTCACCACACCCACTCTCACCACTCCACTCAATCTTTCTTCTTCTACACAATGTAGTGGGGAAGCGGTCATCTATTAGAATGAACTTAGGTCTACAGTCATTAGGTCGACCCCACTAGGTCGACTGGCAGGAAGGTCGACCTGACTTAAGGTCGACATTGGCCAAGGTCGACATGACTTAAGGTCGAATTTGCATAAAGGTCGACATGAGGAAGGTCGACTGGTCATAAGGTCGACATGGGGTTTTTCACAGTTTTTTGAGCCGACATGTGCCGACAGGCGGTATTTCATGCCCTACCATCCACTAGGGCGTGGAGGAGGTTATTAAAGCTGCCCGAGGCATTGCGAGCGTCCGATTCTCATTGCCAACTGTGTCCATGTCGACTGTGTCGACATTCGGATAAAAAAACAGTGAAAAACCCATGTCAACCTTATGACCAGTCGACCTTCCTCATGTCGACCTTTATGCAAATTCGACCTTAAGTCATGTTGACCTTGGCCCATGTCGACCTTAAATCAGGTCGACCTTCCAGCGAGTCGACCTAATGGGGTTGACCTAATGACTGTAGATCTAAGTTCATTCTGACAGATGTACCGATTCCCGGTGGAGGGGGCCCCTTTCATAATTTTCCTATGGGGACCACAAAGTTCTAGTTATGCTCCTGTGTCTATCTATGAAGAGCTGTGATGACGTTATAGGGGAGCTGTGATATCTATGGGGGCTGTGCTAAATAAGAAGTAGCTTCTGATTAGTTGCCCATAGCAACATCCCATGTGAAATAGAACTCCCATCTTAGTAAATTTCCCCCATTGAATCCCGGGTTCTAAAGCCGGTATGCTTGCAATGAGTGGCGGGATGCATCTTGTGTCATTCATCCCACCATCCAAGCAGCTGCATCCCAACCTAGTAGACCTAAAGTGCTGCTGCGGTAATTATTGGTCAGCTGACTCTTGATCTGTATATGATCTTAGGAGATGCCACCGAATACATCTTACCTAGAGGTGTGAATGCTAATGAAGTGTTTCTCATAAGCAAATAAGATGATGACAAACTCCTGGATCCATTCCATGACCATCTGATATAATAAAAGATTGTTTCCTGAAAATAAATGATTCATGCAAGTCTTGATAATCCCTCCCTGCCTTTCTAAAATATTTAGCTAAACCTCTGTTAGCTCATTTCTGAGTTATTCGAGGTCATTGACCCAATAGGCTAGGGATTGCAATACTTTACAATGTCATGTAAATGGGAACCATTGCTTATGGTCATTGATTTTATGTAAATAATCCCAATGATAATCATTTGTAATTTCAACACAAAGCTATGGTAAAAAGTTTTTATGATTTTTTTTTTACCAAGCAGACATTGGCTCCTGCAGCTAACACCATCTTTAGCCATTGTAGCATGTGGGCTAAGGATCACAAACATTCCATTAGAGCAGTGATTTTCAACCGTTTTTTTTAACACTTAGCACACCAATGATAATATTAAAATTGCCAAGGCACACTATCAGACCCCACAGGGAAAAAAATGCCCCTCCCTCCCTTCACAGAAAAAAAAACAAAACAAACAAACCCATTTGTCCCCTGAGATAACAAAAATAAAATACATTGGCCCTCACATGAAAACAAGAGACTAGTGAATAACAGTTGAACTGGTGGCGGCGGTAAACTGGTGTGGACATCTTTAGCTCTGGTGGTCCACTTGAGAACAGTGTGCCATGGCACAGTGGTCTGAATACAGCTGCTGACATCCTAATAGAGGAAATACTTACAGGTGTCACATAACTATACTTACCTTCCCTCTGCCGCCCCCCCCTCCCCAGCCCTAACCCTCCCATGCAGCAGCCTGACCCTAATCCTCCCTCCCACCCCTCCTTGCTATTGCCTAACCTAAACCTAACCCCCAATGCTTCTTTCTTCTTAGGCTTCATTCTCAGGGGCCAGTTGTAGCGAGTTACAGCCCCCATACACTTGTTTGATTTTGCCTGATTTTGACGCATCAGGCCAATAAATCGGATGAAAGCTGGCAAGTCGCATTTGTTTCATCTCTGATCCGATGTGCGTCCCTGTATGCATCGGATCCCCTAGATCGCAAGGCCTGCACTATAGATATATCAGATAGCGCAGCCCTTGCTGGGATCTCAAGCAATATAGCGAAATGTAAATCTATGCAAAAGGACGGCATACAATATATCGCAACACGATCCTGCCACCCATAAAGCTGCCTGGCGGTTCAGGTGGATCAGATGCAACTTCTCCCCTTGGAGAAGGCGCATTAGTGTATGGGGGCCTTCAGATGCGTTTAAAGGAGGCCAGCGAAGGCATCAGGTTGTGCTGCTCCCAGTAGGTGGCACCCCTAGGCGTGTGCCTCACAGTCATAGTACGAAATCTACCACTGATTTTCAGCATGTAGTGTGATCTTTTTTTATTCTGTCATCACCCACAGCTTCATTTTCATGCATTTTTGTTTTAGAAACAAAGCACTGCCCAATGCCCTTTTATGTAGCGCCTGCCCGCTTCTCATGATTCAGCAATGTGGTTGTGTTGCATTGTTAGCAGAGAGCTGCACATGCCAACACTATGTGGACTGCAGGTGGGAAATGCTCATCTCATAGCTGCCTACCCTCCTGCATTCTGCAGGAGACTCCCTGAAATAACAGCAATCTTCCTCTCTCCCTCATGTCACCTAGCCCACATAACACCTAGCCCACATTACACTGTTACATAATAGTTACCTCCCCTCCTGCATTCTGCAGGAGACTCCCTGAAATAACAGCAATCTCCCTCTCTCCCTCATGTCACCTAGCCCACATAACACCTAGTGTGACACCCAGGACTTTGGGGAATGCCCCTTGTACTGTCCAGGCTGGGAGTAGCCTGTTTTTCCCTAACATATGGCGCTTGCAATGCCCCTCGGAGGGTTGCTAGGCAACCAAACCTGTGCAGACTTGGAAAGCAGGACCCTGAAGGGTTAATCCTGCCTCTGTGAGGAGGGCGCGAATGAGGACGCCCTGGGATTGGAGGGCGAGGAAGAGCGCGAAAATGAGAGGAGGGGAGTTGTGTGGCGCCAAGGAAGAGGGGCGGAGAGAGACTGACCTGGAGGCAGAGACCGCGGGTAACGGAGAGGTCGGACAGCGGCTGGCGTGTACGGAGACCCCAGCGCAGAGAAGGACAGCAGCGGGACGCGGCTTGCAGCGGAGGCCCGACAGAGCGGAAGAAGACCCGGCAGCACTAGCGGGGAGGCGCCCAGACAACGCGAGCGACCCGCAGCGTCACCCAGCCGCGTCATCCCCCACGCGCCCCCGGCGACGAGACAGAGAGACTGGACGGCGCGAGAGAAGAGGACGCCGGGTCAACAGCGCGGCAGTGAGGACAGCCGGCGGCAAGGTATAGCAGGGCGAGTGTGGCGCAGCTGAGTGTGGCAACGCTGCGGCTGCAGCGCCCACACTAGCGTGCCCCCCCTGCGGAGAAGCGATCCAGCCGGTCAGACCCCGGGGGACCCCATCGCCACGGCAGGAGCCGCAACCAACTGTAAGTCGCATACGCCTGCACCCTGACCACCTGCTACCCTGCCTGCACCCTGACCGCCCGGCCACCAGCACCACAGTGACTGCCTGCACCACAGGCCACCTGCCACCCTGCCTGCACCACAGGCCACCTGCTACCCTGCCTGAACCCTGACCTCCCGGCCACCAGCACCACAGTGACTGCCTGCACCACAGGCCACCTGCCACCCTGCCTGCACCACAGGCCACCTGCGTTCCCCAGGAGAAGGGAATTGCTTACCCCTATGTCGCAGTTTGACCCCAGGCAGCCATAAAACGCCCTCCCCTTAGCCAGTGGGGACCCGGAGGGACTCTTAACCTCCCCAGGGAGAAAACCAACTCTGCTAAGACGTCAGGTCAGTCCCTCCTACGGTCTGTAATCACAGGGAGAGGAGACTGCCCTAAAGATCTCTCACCAGCCCCTGCGCTGTAGAATCAGGCCCCTTACTCTACAGAGTACTGTTATATCTTCAATAGAGATCCTACAGCGCCATCTTGTGGCCTGAATTAGGAACTTCCTTTCCCAACACTCAAGCAGAGATTCCAGTGTTTTTCCGGATTCCGGACATTCCCCCTTCAGTGTCCTCTGTAGTTCCCCAGGAAGACTGTTCTTAGGCTCTACATGACTGCGCAGTAGCGGAATAGAGGCCTCTAACTGACTCCAACCCTAACCCTGTGCACAGGCCTGCCTCAGAGGCAGTGGTTACGGACACACTCATTGGGTATCCCGTCACGTGACACTGTTGTGGTTTAACGTTAGAGTGATTTATACTATTTGCACTATATATGTGATTTCTTGTTGAAGTGATTTATACTGTAAGGTACAGAAAAGTATTAGAGTATAATTATACGGGTTTACCTAACTGTTAGCAAGTGCCCAGTTGCATACGCACTTTATTTGAGGCGATATTGACATTGTTTCTGTTGCCAAATATATGCTGTTACATGGTTGCGAGTGTTTGACCGGTGACTACAGGTACTCCGGTAAATAAACACCCTTGAAGCCTATCCTCAGCCTGTTCATTGTCTCGGCCGCCAAGAAGAAAGAAGACGTCTGTTCAGCTCCGGTATCAAGGTAACACAAAGGGTTACTGGCCGATCTTTTCCGGTGTACCACATCTAAGTTTGGCGTCCACGAACAGGACCGGAAAATGTCGGAAGACGGAACCCCAATACCATCACCCCGCAGACGTCTCCCACCACTACCGGAAGACAAAGAACCGCCAAAGGCAGCGGCGGCACAGATCACGATGCCCTACTACTTCGGGGCCACGTGGCTCCTCACATTCTCGGGAGATACGCGGACGAAAGGCACAAGCACTTTCAAGGCATTCAAGGACCGAATGAACTCGACGTTCACCCTATACCAACTGAACGAAGAACAGAGCAAAGAGATACTGATGGCACAACTGAGAGGGTCCGCCCTGAGAGAAGTAAAATCATGGTCAAAAGGCGACAGGGAAACGGCGGACAAGATCTTGAAAAAACTGGCAAAGATCTTCGATGCCAAAACCGTGCCAATGCTGAAGAGCAGGTTATATGCCAGGAAGCAGAAACAAGGAGAATCACTGCGTGATTTCGCACTGGCATTATACGAGGCCATGAAGGCAGTCCAAGCCGCAGACCCAAGAGAAGTGCAACTGGCGGACGAAATGCTGATAGACCTCTTCGTAGAAGGGGCGAGAGAAGAGACCACCCGCGCCCAGCTCCGAATGATAAAGCGACAAGAACAAGGCTGCACCTTCGAGGAACTCAAAGAATCAGCACTACAGGTGTTGGAAAAAATCCAGAATGAAGAGCCGGAAGAAGGAGCTACGGGGGGAGAAGAAGAGACGGAGGACCACTGGGAAGCCAGACACCAGGGACCTGGTAGTGCGAAGAAGAGAACAGTACTTCAGGAAGCACAATCGCCGGCAGGCCCAGATCCATTGTCCGCTATAAATAGCAAGCTCACAGAATTGACTCTAAACATGGCCAGAATGGGGCAAAGGCTGGAGCAGAGCGAAGCTAGACAAAATGAGTGGCGCCCGCGAAGAGAAAGAGGAGGAGGAAGACCGCGGTGGAGTACGCCCAGAGAATCGGGAAGACGATCGACCGACCGGTTCGACGACGAAGGCAGACCAATCTGCCGGAGATGTAACCAAAGCGGCCACGTTGAGAGAAACTGCCCTCAGGGCGATTTAAACGGGGAGACCCCGAGGAGGAGGACCGACCCTCGGGAGGAGACCCGCTACTAGGTCCCCCGAAAGAAGACTGGTGGCCTCGCTTCGTAGGGAAGTGCCCCCACATCAGTGTTGAGATCGATGGGGTGACAATGGAGGCGCTACTGGACACTGGCTCTCAAGTTTCAACTATCAAGCTGGAGGAATTTGACCGCCACTGGCCCAGAGAGAACATTGTCGCACCCCCCACCACGTGGCTCCACCTGTTGGCAAGTAATGGTCAACCCATCGACTATCAAGGCTACTGGGAGACAGATGTCAAGATAGGCAAAACCACCCTACAGAGACAAGGCTGCCTAGTCACGACCGCCCATTGTGGACACCTGCCCCCGATGATCCTGGGGATGAATATCCTCAAACACTGTCCAGAAGAGATGGTCGAGGCCCTGAAGAAAGGGATGAGGACAGCTGGCCCTAGAGAGAAGAAGACGATGCAGCGGACGATGCGGGTTCTTGAAGGACAACGGAGGTTCACAGACGACCGAGGCGAAGTCGGCAAAGCTCGGGTCGCAGACCGACGACCGATCCTGCTCCTGCCTAATTCGGAACACATCATCTGGTGTAAGGCCAGGATTGGCCCAGGAGGAGGAGCATACGATGCCATCCTGGAACCTTATGAACATGACGGCCACCCACCGTTTGCTGTGGCCAGAACGTTGGCTCGAGTCCAGGACGGTAGGGTACCGGTCCGAATTGTCAATCCTCACAATTACCCGATCAAGCTCCATCAACATTGCCCAGTCGCCCGAATCTTCCAGGTCGACTTCCAGGACGTGGTTGGGCATAACGTGACCTCTGTAACGGACGGCGAGGGAAACGAGGAGAACCCACCAGCTGGGTGTGGTGACAAAGCGTGGTGGGAAGACATCAAAATAGGAGGCCCCGACACCACCGACCCAGAACGCCAAGGCGTCCTCGAGATCGTCAAGAGGAATGCGGTGGCATTTAGCCAAAGCCCGTCCGATTTTGGAAGAGCGAAGGATGTGTGCCACTACATCTCGACAGGGACCAACCCTCCCATCAAGGAGAGGCATCGGCCTATCCCTCCCGCAATGTACCAGCCGGTGAGGAAGATGATTGACGAGATGAAGGAAGCGGGAGTCGTACGAGAAAGCCATAGCCCGTGGGCCTCTCCGATAGTCATCGTGAAAAAGAAAGACGGCAGTCTACGATTTTGCGTTGACTATCGCAAGCTCAACGCAGTGACCCACAAAGACGCCTATCCACTGCCCCGCATAGAGGAGTCGCTGACAGCGTTGAAGACCGCGGCCTTCTTCTCCACATTGGACCTCATGAGTGGGTACTGGCAGGTCCCGATGGCCCCCGAAGACATGCAGAAGACCGCGTTCACGACGCCGATGGGACTCTTCGAATTCGAAAGGATGCCCTTCGGATTGTGCAATGCGCCCGCCACGTTCCAACGGCTGATGGAGCATTGTCTGGGTCACCACAACTTCGAAATGATATTGTTGTACCTAGACGATGTTATCATATTCTCGAGGACCTACGAAGAGCATCTCCAGCACCTAGAAGAGGTATTCCGGCTGCTAGCCAAGTCTGGGTTGAAGCTAAAACCCGCAAAGTGTCACCTTCTCAAGCCTGAAGTAGCCTACCTGGGACATATCGTCGGTGCAGAGGGCGTGAGACCAGACCCCGATAAGATCCAGGTCGTCCGAGACTGGCCAGTACCCCGCTCAGTGCGGGAGGTGAGGAGCTTCCTCGGCTTCGCCGGCTACTACCGCCGATTCGTAGAGGGCTTCGCCGGCATCTCCGCTCCACTCCACGAACTGCTGAGAGGAAAGTCTGGGCAAGAGAGAAAGGGGTCTGCCCCGGTCGATTGGGGGCCCGAACAACAGCAGGCATTCGAGCAGTTAAAAGCCTCTTTGACGAATACCCCTTTGTTGGCTTATCCCGACTACGAGAAGCCTTTCCAAGTATACACAGATGCGAGCCACAGAGGACTGGGAGCTGTCCTGTCCCAGATACAGGAAGGGAAGGAAAGGGTGATCGCGTATGCCAGCAGGGGACTCCGCAAGACCGAGCGCAACTGCGAGAATTACAGCACCTTCAGACTCGAGTTGCTCGCCCTGATCTGGGCCGTCACTGAAAAATTTAAGAATTACCTCGCCGCAACACCCTTCGTCATCATGACGGACAATAACCCTCTGGCCCATCTGACCACCGCTCAGCTAGGGGCCATGGAGCAACGCTGGGTCTCACGCCTCGCCAATTTTCGATATACAGTGTCCTACAGAAGTGGCAAAGAGAACGGGAACGCAGACGCCCTCTCCCGCCTTCCTGTGGAAGATGTGGCCGAAGAAGGTGGAGAAGTTGCCGAAGAACTGGAAGCTCCGCTCTTCCAGGCCGAGAGGAGAACTATGGTCTATTCCGAACCTCTGTTGGTTGCCGCTAGTCAAACCGATACCGCCCCCACCTTTGGGACGCCTGAGGTAGACTGGGTTGAAGTACAGCAGAAGAGCCCGGTGATTCAAGACCTCTCCCGCCTCCTTCGACGACGCTGTGGCCTGACTAAAGAACAGAGACAGGCGGCAGACCCTGAACTGGTGAAGCTACTAAGACACCGAGGCCGGCTGCAGAAACGCCAGGGCCTACTTGTACGAGTCAGTCTCCATCCAGGAACTCACCAGACCACCACGCAAGTGATCGTCCCACGGCAACAGGCCAGTAGATTACTCGAAGCATACCACAATGCCTCCGGCCACTTCGGCACGCAAAAGACCGAAGCAGTCTTAAGGACCAGGTTCTTCTGGATCGGCATGCGGGAAGACATCGAGCAGTGGTGCCAGAAGTGTGTGCCTTGTAGTCTCAAACGACATCCAGAGGCCAGCGAAAAGGACCCCTTGCACCCCATCAAGAGCACCTACCCCCTCGAATTGGTGGCCCTTGACCACATAAAACTGGAGCCCAGCTCAAGTGGACACACTTATGCCTTAACAATGACCGATCACTATACCAAATTCCTGGTGGTGGTACCAGTTCGCGACTTGACAGCCAAGACGACGGCCGAACTGTTCTGGAAGCACTTTGTGAAGCCGTACGGGTATCCAGACAGAGTGTTGACCGACCAAGGGCCCGCTTTCAACTCTCAGCTGTTCCATGAGTTGTGCTCCACCTACGGCTGTAAGAAGGTCCAGACCACGGCATACCACCCCCAGGGCAACGGACAGTGCGAGCGGGCCAATAGGACCATCTTGGGGATGCTCCGGAGTCTTTCTACGGAACAACGCACTCGCTGGCCGACCCTACTCCCCGAGCTCACCTACATATACAATAATGTAGAACATTGCTCCACAGGGTTTACCCCTTATTACCTCCTGTTTGGCCGACGGGGAAAGCTGCCAAAGGACCTGGAACTGTCACCCGGCCTAGACCACCAGCCTCGTTTGCAACAAAGTTGGGTGCAAGAACACCAGCAGAGGATGGAGAATGCTCGTGAGATCGTGGAGAAGAGGATGGAAGCAGCGCACGTCAGACAAGAGACCGACTACAACGCTAATGCTCGTCCCACGCCACTCCAGATAGGCGACAGGGTCTGGAAGAGGAAGCACCATCGGTCAAGCAAACTCGATACAATGTGGGAGACCGCCCCATACACCGTTCTTCGCATCCCGGATGGCGACTTCTACACCTACCAAATCCAACGCAACCTTGGTGGGCCTGTCCTCACCGTATCGAGAAACCAACTAAAGTTGTGCATCGAGGGACCCCCATCAGAAGAAGAAGACTCCTCTGACCCAGAACTCAGCGAGGCCGCTGAACCCATTCCTCTCCATGACCCAATGGAACTGTTGTTATTCATGAGCGGGTCTATGCCGAGATCACCAGTACAGACGGTACGCCACGAAAGCCCTACACGGCCAGTAACTGAAGATCAAGCGGATCCTGTCCATATCCCTGTTGTCCACCGTACTCCCGTCAGGGAAGTCCGAAGATCTGAGCGGTGCACAAAAGGAGTGTTACCACTCCGCTACAGAATGTAAACAGCACTGTATTACCAAATCCCTTTTGTACATATGTATATAAAAATTGCGTAGAGTGTTAAGATTTGTCTGACATTTGCCACTTACCGTGACCTTGTTGAAAGTACATTTCAGGGCCTTACCTCCTTGTATTTATGTTCCGGACTTTATCCTGAACTTTGTGTGAATATTTAAATTGATGCCCGGGGACTGGCATCCTTCTAGCAGGGGGACATGTGACACCCAGGACTTTGGGGAATGCCCCTTGTACTGTCCAGGCTGGGAGTAGCCTGTTTTTCCCTAACATATGGCGCTTGCAATGCCCCTCGGAGGGTTGCTAGGCAACCAAACCTGTGCAGACTTGGAAAGCAGGACCCTGAAGGGTTAATCCTGCCTCTGTGAGGAGGGCGCGAATGAGGACGCCCTGGGATTGGAGGGCGAGGAAGAGCGCGAAAATGAGAGGAGGGGAGTTGTGTGGCGCCAAGGAAGAGGGGCGGAGAGAGACTGACCTGGAGGCAGAGACCGCGGGTAACGGAGAGGTCGGACAGCGGCTGGCGTGTACGGAGACCCCAGCGCAGAGAAGGACAGCAGCGGGACGCGGCTTGCAGCGGAGGCCCGACAGAGCGGAAGAAGACCCGGCAGCACTAGCGGGGAGGCGCCCAGACAACGCGAGCGACCCGCAGCGTCACCCAGCCGCGTCATCCCCCACGCGCCCCCGGCGACGAGACAGAGAGACTGGACGGCGCGAGAGAAGAGGACGCCGGGTCAACAGCGCGGCAGTGAGGACAGCCGGCGGCAAGGTATAGCAGGGCGAGTGTGGCGCAGCTGAGTGTGGCAACGCTGCGGCTGCAGCGCCCACACTAGCGTGCCCCCCCTGCGGAGAAGCGATCCAGCCGGTCAGACCCCGGGGGACCCCATCGCCACGGCAGGAGCCGCAACCAACTGTAAGTCGCATACGCCTGCACCCTGACCACCTGCTACCCTGCCTGCACCCTGACCGCCCGGCCACCAGCACCACAGTGACTGCCTGCACCACAGGCCACCTGCCACCCTGCCTGCACCACAGGCCACCTGCTACCCTGCCTGAACCCTGACCTCCCGGCCACCAGCACCACAGTGACTGCCTGCACCACAGGCCACCTGCCACCCTGCCTGCACCACAGGCCACCTGCGTTCCCCAGGAGAAGGGAATTGCTTACCCCTATGTCGCAGTTTGACCCCAGGCAGCCATAAAACGCCCTCCCCTTAGCCAGTGGGGACCCGGAGGGACTCTTAACCTCCCCAGGGAGAAAACCAACTCTGCTAAGACGTCAGGTCAGTCCCTCCTACGGTCTGTAATCACAGGGAGAGGAGACTGCCCTAAAGATCTCTCACCAGCCCCTGCGCTGTAGAATCAGGCCCCTTACTCTACAGAGTACTGTTATATCTTCAATAGAGATCCTACAGCGCCATCTTGTGGCCTGAATTAGGAACTTCCTTTCCCAACACTCAAGCAGAGATTCCAGTGTTTTTCCGGATTCCGGACATTCCCCCTTCAGTGTCCTCTGTAGTTCCCCAGGAAGACTGTTCTTAGGCTCTACATGACTGCGCAGTAGCGGAATAGAGGCCTCTAACTGACTCCAACCCTAACCCTGTGCACAGGCCTGCCTCAGAGGCAGTGGTTACGGACACACTCATTGGGTATCCCGTCACGTGACACTGTTGTGGTTTAACGTTAGAGTGATTTATACTATTTGCACTATATATGTGATTTCTTGTTGAAGTGATTTATACTGTAAGGTACAGAAAAGTATTAGAGTATAATTATACGGGTTTACCTAACTGTTAGCAAGTGCCCAGTTGCATACGCACTTTATTTGAGGCGATATTGACATTGTTTCTGTTGCCAAATATATGCTGTTACATGGTTGCGAGTGTTTGACCGGTGACTACAGGTACTCCGGTAAATAAACACCCTTGAAGCCTATCCTCAGCCTGTTCATTGTCTCGGCCGCCAAGAAGAAAGAAGACGTCTGTTCAGCTCCGGTATCAAGGTAACACAAAGGGTTACTGGCCGATCTTTTCCGGTGTACCACACTAGCCCACATTACACTGTTACATCATAGTTACCTCCCCTCCTGCATTCTGCAGGAGACTCCCTGAAATAACAGCAATCTCCCTCTCTCCCTCATGTCACCTAGCCCACATAACACCTAGCCCACATTACACTGTTACATCATAGTTACCTCCCCTCCTGCATTCTGCAGGAGACTTCCTGACATAGCAGCAATCTCCCTCTCTCCCTCATTAGTCTAGCAATCTCCCTCATGTCTCCTAGCCCACATTACACTGTTACATCATAGTTACCTCCCCTCCTGCATTCTGCGGGAGACTCCCTGAAATAGCAGCAATCTCCCTCTCTCCCTCATTAGTCTAGCAATCTCCCTCATGTCACCTAGCCCACATTACGCTGGTACATTTTTGGGGAAAAAAGGAATGGAAGATAGATACACGTACATTGAATCGTCAGCTCCATTTCCCAGCACTTTACCAAATATAGTAGCTCTTACTAACTGATTTGGGGCACATTTACATTTGGATATAAAGATTCTTCTCAGATGTATCCGTACACACCCACACTTATAGAGGCGTCTTTGACAATCTTTTTTCACAATCTCTCCATATATGAACTGGACACTCCATTGGGGTGGAGCATGACATGCCCCCTCAATGGGGCGCTGTGCAAAATTCTATTACCAGCTATAATCTCCCTGAAACTAGTTTCTAAAAGTAGGCAAGTATGGCTCATCTAGTGTATAACATTGTATAGACCTCCTACAAGTTAGTTGCCTTTGGCCTTCACAAAACATTTATCTATTCCTAGATTAGATATTGCTCAAAGAAAACTGAAACTCTTTAGTCATTCATAGAACATGACTAGAAAAAAATTGTGATAAAAATGAGTGT
This sequence comes from Crinia signifera, assembly GCF_055691185.1. NCBI lineage: Eukaryota > Metazoa > Chordata > Amphibia > Anura > Myobatrachidae > Crinia > Crinia signifera. The sequence continues at coordinate 276,793,611 of NC_139219.1, forward strand.
ATAATATAATGAAATCAAGCCATTCAGCAAACTGACGGGGGGAAATACAATGTTTTACATACAAACTTGACATACTAGTTTCAGGGAGATTATAGTTGGTAATAGAATTTTGCAAGGTGCCCCTTTGGGGGGGGGGGGGGTGTCATGCTCCTCCCAAAGGGTGTGTCTAGTTCCATATATGGATAGATTGTGAAAAGAGATTGTGAACGTGGCACCTAGAAGCGTTGGTGTGTACTGCTACATCTGGAATCTTTAAAAATGACTTGTATCCAAATGTAGATGAGCCCCAGAGCAGTTAGTAAGATCTACTATACTTGGTAAAGTGCTGGGAAATGGTGCAGATGATTCAATGTAAACGTATATGTCTCCTTTTCTACCCAAAATGTAACAGTATAAAGTGGGCTAGGTGACATGAGGGAGATTGCTAGACAAATTAGGGAGAGAGGGAGATTGCTGCTATTTCAGGGAGTCTCCTGCAGAATGCAGAAGGGTAAGCAACTATGATGTATTAACAATCCACATAATTATCCTTTGAAGGGAATTATTCTGAAAAAGAAAATAGACTGAAATATGTCTGACTGATATGCTGGCATATTGGCTGACAAGAATGTCTTAAAGCTAGTAATTAAAAAATAAATGTATAATGTATTGTCTAGACTTGTGTTTAGTGCTACCACCTTATTGTAACCAAAAATTACAGGCCGTTATTCCTTAAACATGTGGACGGAAAATGTAACATCACCCGTGTAAGATTCACAAGGATTCTAGAATTTTAAAAACATGTTCACTGTGAATCACCGGTAGAAAATAAAAGTGTATGTTAGCCTGGATGTCTACATTCAGAGCCAGGAACAGAATACAATACATACCTAAACTGAGCATAGTCTGTGTACCCAATTTTACAGGGCTTCAGCTCCTCCATATCAGGGAGATCTGATAAACATCATGGGGGAGATTCTCTAAGCTAAAAATGCGGTAAAAACCCCGTTATCGGGTTTTTACCGCATTTTGGGATGCTGTAAGCATTCCCCGCCGGGTTACCACGGCGGGGACATCGCCAGAAAAATCTGGCGATGCCCCATAGAAGCCAATGGGCTTCTAGCGCATCCCACCGCCGCCCCGCAACGACCCCCCGCCGCCCCGCACGGACCCCCGCCGCCCCGCATCGCCCCCTCACCTGTGTCCGGGCAGCACAGAGCTGTGCTGCCCGGACCTGTGACCTCCTCCCTGCACTGATCCTCTTCCGGGTGCAGGGAGGAGGGGAGCCCGACACAGCAGCAGCGCCGGGTGTGTGAGGGAGGGGGGAGCCGCCGGGACCTGCTGGGACCCGGCGACTCTCACCGCAAAGGACAGCTCTTAACGCAAGAGCTGTCCTTTGCTATAATTATCGCATATGTTAGAACATATGCGATAATTATAAATGCGAAAAGAGGTGAAGGGGGTGGAGATTCTTAGAGAATCTCCCCCAATGTGATGAATTGTGGTGCCATGCCCTATGATGTTATCATGCCGCACACTGAATTAAGTCACATGTTCCTTACGGAGAATAGGTCTGTCTGTTGTCTGTCCAAATATTTATATATATATATATATATATGCGATGGACAGGTATGCTCACACACCAAGTATAGGCCCTTATTCAGATCTGATCGCAGTACAAATTTGTTCTCAAAATGGGCAAAACCATGTGCGCTGCAGGTGGGGCAGATGTAACATGTGCAGAGAGAGTTACATTTGGGTGGGGTGTTTTGAAACTGAAATCTAAATTGCAGTGTAAAAATAATGCAGCCAGTATTTACCCTGCACAGAAACAAAATAACTCACACAAATCTAACTCTCTCTGCACATGTTACATCTGCCCCAACTGTAGGGCACATGGTTTTGCCCATTTTGAGAACAAATTTGTACTGCGATCAGATCTGAATAAGGGCCATAGACACTCGGCCTTGGCCTTCATATACTTTAAAGCAAGGGTGTCCAAACTTTTTGCAACAAGGGCCAGATTTGGTGAGGTGAAAATTAATCACATCAGAATGGTCCCCCACTCTGTCCCCATTCACTCTTTGTCCCCCAGCATGCCCCCATTTACTGTATGTCCCCCAGCCTGCCCCCATTCACTGTATGTCCCCCAGCCTGCACCCATTCACTGTATGTCCCCCAGCCTGCCCCTTCACTGTATATTCCCTTGCCTGCCCCCATTTGCTGTATATCCTCCACTCTGCCCCCTTCACATTATATTCCCCTGCCTGACCATCCTTCTCTGTATCCTTCTCTGTATGGCCCCCAGCCTGCCCCTCCTTCACTGTATGCCTCCCATTCACTGTATGTTCCCAACTTTGCACCCATTCACTCCGTCCCATAGCTTGCCCCCCCTTCTCTGAATGTCCAGGGGTTGGACGCACACTCACCAGAAAGCCACTAAACACATCTCACTGTGGCTGCCGGCACCTCCACACTGCTGCAGACAGCAAGGTAAAGGCACGCTCACCGGGACCCCACCTTTAGTGTCCTGTGCTGTACATCCTGCATTTGATGCTCCGCCTGCTTCTGGCTGGATGCTGCGGGCCACTTGAAATGTTGGCACGGGCCACAATTTGCCCCCAGGCCGGACTTTGGACATGCTTGCTTTAAATGGACTCAGGTTTGGCCAGTGATAAAAAACAGACACTTTATCACTTCACTGAGCTTAATAAATTTGCCCCACAGTGCTCTATTCCTGGACTTCCCTCTTAGTATAAAAATGTAATATCACTGCTAATTATTATTTAAATATTGCTGATACCAACTGCATACCCTCCAACATGACCCATTCCATTAGGTTCAAAATGCTCTGCTACTGGACTTCCCTCTCACTGTATGATTTCCGTCACCTTTTTTGAAACACCCTTCTCATCAATTGACTAGTACAACACAGGTGATGGCAATCATACATTGAGTCCAGGAGCAGAGCATGTTGTACCTAATGGAATGGGTCAAGCCCTTGAGCTTTGCCGGCAGCTCCCCGTGAGTCTCGCATATGATTTGGCACTTGATGTGCATGCGATTTATTGCATGTAAAAACTCCCGGGGAGCTGCCAGCGGTGGGGTCCATGCAGCGGGGTCCGTGCGGCGCGGTGCAGGCAGCGTGGTGCGTAGGTAAGCTGAGAACTAGTAGCAGTATATTCCGGGAGGGGGGTTGGGAATCGGCTGCTGAATTATAAAAAATATTTTGAAAAGACTGGATGGTCTATTATTGGCTGAGAGAATTCTCTCAGCCAATCAGTGTCCGGCAAGTCCTTTCAAAATATATTTTTCAAATTCAGCAGCCGCTTCCCACCCCCCAGCAGATACCGATACAAGCTCCCAGCCACTGATGGGCCCAATCCGATAAATTTAATGTGCAGCCCATTCCGACCTCCACACTCCGATGCGCTTGAGACCACACATCGGGTTGGAGGGGATGTCAAACACAACCGATTTGGGCTGATTTCTCGGCATGATCCGTTGGAATCTGGCAAAATCTTCCCAAATCGGATAAGTGTATGGGCACTTTTACCACTTGTCTGCTGGATGGATCTTACTACTTAGCTAATGGATCTTTCCATGCATGACCTTCTATGGTCATTGAAAAATAGGCATCCGAAAAGTTGCCGGGGAAACTTGGCAAAAACATATCTCTGGCTTGGGTACCACTGGTATATCATACCCACCTGCATTGCAAGTTTTCCCTTGCCCCTACAGAGACGTGAGGGAAAACTTGCATTACTGCAACCAGACAATATATATGTGCAGCCGGCATCCCCCCAATATCTGACAGCACGACACATTCAATCCCCCATTGCTACCATATTTGCTTATGAAAGTATTGTTAACATAGCTGGTGCAAGTTATGCTTCTAAAATCAGAGAGATCTCATAGCCCAAAACTCTGCCAACCTTTGTTGTAGCCTACGAGGTGTCTGATTGTAGCAAGGACAGAGCTCTGCAGGGTTATTGCTCGTTGCTGTACCTCCACCCTATGATTAATCATGTTTATCTACTTTGATTTGGCTGAATGTCACAGAAAGAGGTGTGAGCAGGCGTCCTATTTAATTTGGACCCAGTATATTGTAAGCTGTGTAAATTAATCTGCCCGGTTTTATTTGCACATTGCCAGCTCTAAAGATATAAACCCCTTAGCAAACATGAATATCAAAAGATATCAAAGGATACTAGGAATATAAAATGCAGTAACACTAGGCAAATAAGAAAAATTGTGCAAAGTGCATTCCATATAATGTTATAATGGGATCACACAACGCCAAAAGAACAAACCCTAATAAAAAAAATGAAAACCATTTTAAGTGGTTTTTAGTGGCTCCTATAAAGAAAGGTTTTAAGGTGACCAGGAACAGCTTATGTTGTTTCTTCTCCTTTCACTTATAATATGTCATTAGATAACCATAGCAAAACTTAAATCTGTTGCTTTCAACAAGAAACCTAAAAACTATATACATTGTGGAAGGGACAGCATCTTTACACATGAAAGTAGCCAGGCCTGGTATAAAAGCCCAATGCTGGTTCATACAATCAGTAATTTGTTTTGTCTGTATTTTTACAACCAGGACTGTCTCAAAGAGCCCGGGGCTGGTTATGCTTAGGAGGGAGGACTGCGCATCTCTTCTTTTAAACTTTTTGAACTATTTGAACACTTTTCCAGACAGAAGCCTGCACAGATCTCATTGATGTGTGAATGCTTCTGTCAAACTCACCTGCCTGAACCTTGTCTATTATTCTGGCAATTTTTGGTAAGGTTTTTTGTTAGATTTTAACAATCGCATTCTATTGCATTTGTGACTCCTATAGTTTTTAATGGAAAAACATCTGGATGTGATTTGATATGTGGCCTTTTTAGTAAAGGTAACATTTTTTACACTAACCGCACCCTATGACATTTGCGATTTGTGAAAAATATGAGATATTTAGTAAAAAATCTCAATCTTCCCAAAACCGCTACCTATTATGTACATCTGGCCTACTGAGTGTAGTCTGTGTATGAAAATTCTTATTACTATTATTATACTTTATATATAGGCAGGGAACGGATTAAGCACGGGGCGACCGGGGCAGTCATCCTGGGGCCCCCACATCAGCACTGCTGCGGCAGTGGTGGGTGGGTGGCAGGCAGCGGGTCGGGCAGCGCAGGGCGGGCAGGGGGTCCCTGGGCACTGCAGTCAGCGGTGGGGAGCTGTGGCAGATAGGAAGTTAGCAGTGGGGTCCCTGCACTGCCTCCCCAGCGCTGCACGGATCCCGCTGCCCGGCTCTAAGGTACCACCTGTCCAGGGCCCCCACATACCTTAATCTGGCCCTGTATATAGGGCTCCACAAGAGGCCTGCAGCGCCTTATATAGTGCAGATACAGTTACAAAGGAATACAGTCATTGGGTCTACAGCAAGATGGTCGTCAATCGTTAGGTCGACATGGTTCTCGGTCGACATGGGTCAAGGTCAACATGGGTTTAGGTCGACAGGTCATTAGGTCGACACAAGCATTAAGTTGACAGTGTCTAGGTCAACAGTCAAAAGGTTGACATAGGGGTTTTCACTGTTTTGTGAGCCGACATGTGCCGTCAGGCAGTAATTTATGCCCTACCATCCACTATGGCGTGGTGGGAGAATAAAATAGTGTGCAGAGCACAGCAAGGCGCCGCGCCCGAAGCATTGCGAGTGATACGAGGGGATGCGGTGGACTTCAAACAGTGTCCATGTCGACTGTGTTGACATTCGCTTAAAAAAAACAGTGAAAAACCCCTTGTCAACCTAATGCTTGTGTCGACCTATTGAACTGTCGACCTAGACCCATGTCGACCTTGTCCCATGTCGACCAACTTTCTGTAGACTCAATGATCCCAACCCGTTACAACATGACTAAACATAGGGGAGCCTAGCGAGCAGGTTGACACCGCCCCGCCTAACGCACGCCCCCCCCCCCCCCCCCGCGCGCTGCCTGAATACACTCGCTACACTGCAAGCAGATGTGTACATTTACACATCCGCCCGCACACAGGAGAAATTTAATGACTTTTCCTCAGCTCACAGCCGAAAGGTTGTCCACCAGCTGCACAGTGTTTGCCAAATTAGGGGCTGGTGCTTACGTCATGTGATGTCAGCTGCCCGCCCCGAGCGGGGGAAGGCCTGTGTTCTCTGAGGCCCACCCAGCGTTTCTATCGGCACGCCCACCATTTTTGTGAGCACGCCCATGAAACGTCGGGTGACCACCCTGGAATGCCACCTGGCTGTCAATCACTGCGCAAGCACCCTGGTGAGTGAAAAGCCGCCTGCAGCGGAGGTCTGCACATGTGCATAACCAGGCCCCCACTATCAACAGAGGGGCCAAATTGGCTGCTCTATGAGCAGGTCTGAATCGGGCCCATAAAGTGCAAAAACGTACCATTACTAACAGCAAAGGTATATTGGATGCAAGCCATATAAACATTGCTGCATATACAGACATCATACACACAAAGCAGCACCAGTGGAACCAGATAGTTCAGTGGCGCTGGTGACAAAGGGAAGGAGATAGGCCCTTATTCTACTCGGCTCGGTACGGCCCGCGTGCGGCCGTACCGCCGATGTTTTTGTTCTGCACATGCGCAGAGGTCATTCTGCGCATGTGCAGCCCCCTTCGCCGCAGACGGATTTCGTCCGCCGCAAAGGGGGAGTATAGGGGCGTGAGGGGCTTCAGCCCCTCATTACCCTATGTGTACGCCCCGCGTTTCATGGGCGTTCCCATGCAAACGCGGGGCGTATGCATGGTAATGAGGGCATGACGCCCTCATTACCATGACATGGGGGCGGAAAGCTGACGTCGCCGGATGTCAGCTTTCAGCCCCCTTTCAAGCTCCCACACGGACGATTGTCCGTGTGGTCTGAGCTTGCGGGAGCTGCCGCGGCGTGCGGGCCTGCCTTCGATGGTCGTCGACCATCGAAGGCAGGGGGCAGCTCCCACCATGGTGGAGGCGTAGCCTCCACCATTTTTGTGCGGATCGCCAGCCGTCCGTGTACGGACGGCCGTGGCGATCCGTCGGGTGGGCGGCCCTTGGTTTGTGCGGTCGGAGCCCCGTGTGCGGCTCTGACCGCACCAACCAGAATAAGGGCCATAATGAGGAAAGGAAAGAAAGAGCACATGGCAGAAATGGGCACTGCTCCATAGAGTTTACATACTAGAGGGGAGGGGCAGACAGACATGAGTGACACAGAGGATAGGGGAGGGGCAGACAGACATGGGTGACACAGAGGAGTGAGTCAGTGTGTGAGGAAACACAGAAGGGCAGGATGAGAACTAGTCAGATTGAATATAGAAATGTGTTTTCAGTGCCTGTTTGAAGGTGAAGACTCTGATGGGAGAGGAGAGTTTTCCAGTATAGGGCCTGGCAGAGAGGGGACGAGGCAGATAGTTGTTTGGGGAGACCGATGAGCTAAACAGCAATGTTTAGGATGGATTGGGACTAAGTAAAAACCGGACCCGGACAAGACCCTGGACTCTTACATCTCAGAGTAAAAGGAGTATAAGGCAAGCCATTAACTGCGCTGCAGATGTTATTATTAAACAATGTAGTTGTGTTCTACAAAGTATAGCAAATAGTTAAGTGGTTTCTTTTGGAAATAATAATTTAACTTGGCAAGGTTTTGATAGGTGTTGTTAATCTGTAACTGCATGTGACTAACTGTACACATCTAATGATTATCTCACCTACCTTATAATTTGTGATGCAATATACTGTATACTCCATCCCTGGTAAATAGCCATTATGAAAATCTACAAGCTAAAGGTGGCCATACATCAGAAAGATATTGTACCCAATCATACAATCTCAATTGATTGTAAAATGGATTGTATGCAGATTGTGTGCACATGTTGTGTACACAATCATACAATCATGCAGCAGATGGATTATATGACTGATTGTATGGTGGATTGTGAGTAGATTGTGTGTCCAAAAACCACCAAGGACTGCCGGGGATTTTAAGGGAAATTGTACACAATCATGAGCGCAATCGATCTTAAGATCGATCTTTCTGATGTATGGCCAGCTAAAGAGTCAATGAAATAAAATACAATAATCAAACCACAACCATGGCACTTTAATGGTGTGTACACGCGGTCAGATGTGTTGTGCGATGCGAACCCCGATGCGTTCAGATCGCATCGGGATCGCATTGCACGGCATGCATGCGATGGCATACAATTTTGACTATATAGTGCAGATCTGCTCTATATAGTCAAGGCAGCCAAGACTTTCTGCCGTGCAATATGGGAGCGCGCATCAGGATCGCAAGGGTTAAAACCCTTGCGATCTGCGTGTGATACTTTTTGCCCACACTTTAAACAAACTTACTTAAACTTTATATAGAAACTTATCACTAAAAATAACGAGACAGACACAAGTGCTGGCGTTTCAAATAGAATGTCAAATGTATTAATTGACAGCTATATCTGACTATAAATGGTGGCGGCACTAAAGAACGGTCATAGAAAAGAGGGGGTAAAGATCACACACACCATTCAAACATCGTTGGTGTTCAACTTTCCAATCACAACCCACCCGTGCAGATGGTGCAGACCATCCCCTGTCCAGGGGCATCGGCTAACAACATATTGATGCCGGGAGAGTGCACCCCACTATCTACATACGATTTTCATATAGACAAGACCGTTCTTTACCACCGCCTAGAAATAGAAAAATAGGGATGGGAGGGTGGGGAAAGCTGATCCAGAGAGGAAGTTCACCTAACTTCCTGCCTTTTCTAAGAACATCACAACTCCACCCCTGATCCCTGATTGGCTATCTTATTCCTAGTCAGAGCACCCTAACAACTTGCTACTTAAAGTGCCAGCAACTCAGGTCCCTTCGGTGGTTTATGTCACCTCTTTCTTAAACAGCCCTGTTTTCTTAAACTCACCATCGGTAACCTTATAGCACACACTTTAAACAAACTTACTTAAACTTTGCATATAAACTTATCACTAAAAATAACGAGACAGACACAAGTGTTGGCGTTTCAAATAGAATGTCAAATTTATTAATTGACAGCTATTTCTGACTATAAATGGTGGCAGCACTAAAGAACGGTCATAGAAAAGAGGGGGGTAAAGATCACGCACACCATTCAAACATCGTTTGAATAAATTGTCTTTATTCCTTATTTCTTTATTTTTATACTGAAGGAGGTCTGTCCTATCCCATTGTCTTGCTTTTATTTGTGCATCATTCACAATATCAGCGGGATATCATTTTTCTCAGAACTGTTTAGAATATATCTCCGCCTGTTGATCAATGTTTTAATATCAATACAGTTCCTTCTAAGCCTCGTGTACTGGGAGAAGGGGATATTTGTTTTCCATCGATCTAAGTGACAACTCTGGAAATCTAGATAGCTGTTACTATCCACTACTTTAAATGGGTATATGTATCAATCATACGAGTTTCATCAAAGTTTTCTGTAGAGATTACCAGATCCAAAAATCAAAATTCAATTTTAGGATCACTAATTGTATGGGTGAGCGAGAGATTATGATTGTTAACATTTATATGGGTCATAAAACTTTCAAATTCCATTATAGTCCCGTCCCATACAATAACGATGTCGTCGATGTATCGTTTAAACATGACAATTTTTTCCTTATACTGTATATATATATATATATATATATATATATATATATATATATATATATATATATATATATATATATATATATACACCCTCCAATATGCCCATCTCCCATTGACTCATGTGTATATTTGCTAGACTAGGGGGACAGATACTCCCCATCACAGTTCCACACTGCTGCAGGTAGTATACCTCAAGAAAACTAAAATAATTATACCGAAGGACGAAGTCCAAACATTTACATACAAAATCTGCCCTCTCCAGATCCATCTCAGGATCCTGTCCAAGCCTTTTCCTTACTGCAACTATACCTTTCCCACGAGGGATTGAGGTATAGAGCACCTGTACATCAACCGTGCACCATTTGTACTTTTTGGACCAATTTAGCTCATTTATTATTTTCAATATGTGAGTAGTATCCTGTATATATGTTTCGGTACTTGTGTACTTTTACGGCTCCCATCACATGCCAAATGTAGTGGCATGCGATGGGATGCGATTTTTGCAGTTTTAAGCATTTTTGAAAAATCGCATGCGATTTTTAACAGAAATGCATCCAAATGCATTGAAATTAGTATCAAACATGTTCAATGGCCCCCAAATGTCATTTTTGAGGCTGTACCACCCCCACTATCAACGCGAACCCGAAGCGTGGCGAGCGCTCGGTGGCTCGCTGCGCTCGCCACACTTTCTATTCTCAACTCCACACCGACGTGGATAGTGGGGGTATGAAAAGGTCTTGGTACGCGTCCTACGACCTTTTCATACCCCCACTATCCACGTCGGCGTGGAGTTGAGAATAGAAAGTGTGGCGAGCGCAGCGAGCCACCGAGGACACCTGTGTAGCCCGCGAGGGGACGCGTATACCTGTGAAGGTATCCGTGTCCGCTCGCCACGCTTCGGGCTCGGTGGCTCGCCACACTTTCTATTCTCGACTCCACGCCGACGTGGATAGTGGGGGAATGAAAAGGTCGTAGGACGTGTACCGCCGCCCCTCGCGGGGTCGCTGCGCTCGCCACGCTTCGGGTTCGCGTTGATAGTGGGGGTGGTACAGCCTGAAAAATGACATTTGGGGGCCATTGAACATGTTTGATACTCATTTCAATGCATTTGGATGCATTTCTGTTAAAAATCGCATGCGATGCGATTTTTTACTATGCGATGGACATCGCGGGAGCCGTGATTGTCCACAAGTACCCAAATTTTACTAAAAGTGCAGGCTCACATACATCATAGATAACAGCAAACAGCTTGCCACAGTGATATCCAAAACGGTGCACCAACGACTTGAATAGCCGGGACCAGCCTTTTCGCCGCCGCCAGGGTCTCAGTGGTCAGGAACTTCAAAAGCACAGCGTTGTCAGTTTAGGCCACGCCCAATGCATTTCGTCATCTGAGGACTTCGTCAGGGGGTATAAATATATATTACTGTATGTATAATCGCCAGTCTGCGAATGGGATATATTCTGTATGATGGTACAATCGCATTAGTATTGGTATATATTGCACTATATATGCACAAGCTGTTATTTTCTATATAATTAGTGTATTTCATATATATTGCGTCCTTTGCACTTTTAAAAAAATGCTGCAGATATATATATATATATATATATATATATATATATATATATGCTTTGGGCTTTTTTTCTATATACTGTAAGCATTTTTTTCTATACAGGTCGAGTATCCCGTATCCGAATATCCGTTATCCGAATTATTCCGAAAACCATACATTCCAGAAAGTGAAGAAAATTTTTTTTTTTTTATAAAAACTCACTGGGGACATATGTAACAGCACTTCTGAGGACATGACATGTAACTGGCACTATATATGTACAAGAAAATGATTGCTTGCCATTCAAATTCAGTATCTGAGATAGTACACAAATTTTGTTTCATGTTTTGAAACCTTGTTTTTTGAACAAATAAAATATATTTGTGTGTATTTTATGTGGTAATAAAATATATATGTGTGTATTTTATGTGTTTATACAGCATAAATGCAAGATACTTCAAAAAACATCATTGAAATATTAAAATATTCCGAAATACGGAATAATCCGTTATCCAAAATTCTCCTGGTCCCGAGCATTTTGGATAAGGGATACTCAACCTGTATAAGCATTATTTTATGATTTATGTGTATGATTTTTATTGGTATAAATGGATTATGTATGGCAAAACTATTAAAACAGTTATTAGCCTGTTATCGGTATCCCCAGCTGAGGCAAACTCTGATTGTCGAGGCGGGGGTCAAAAGAGGCAACTGACTGATGCTAGGCCAGCCCTCTGGCCATGTTGATGACAAAATGTGTGGCCTAGCATTGACACTTGAACGAAGGAGTTTGGATGTGAGTGTAACCAGCTCCAACACTACGTGTGCTTGACACCGTTCACATGCTGTATTGATTGCAGTTTCTTATACTGCCTATTGTGGTATGTGATCCTTCTGTGTTTTTATGTGCATCTATTCAATTATTTTATCACAGTTACATGCACTACGGAGCGCGTGTTTTCATTGCTATTCTAGAAACGACTGTACTTGTTGGACTCAGGAACACCGCAAGGTTGAAATCAGAGCTGCCGGGTTAGCAATTGAGACCTGAGTGCTGCAGGATATTTTTGGACTGGATTTGGACTATGTCTGCACATTTCCCATCCTATAGAAACTACATTAAAAATTGATATCATACCACCGTATTAGTATTCCACGAAGATCTTTTTGTACCTTCTCTTTTGCATGTACAGCTTCTAAGAATCTTATAAAGAGGAAATAGAAAAAGTGTTCTGCACCAGGGAAGTAACATTCTATTTTACTTGGCGCTCACAATCAAGGTTATATGTTGTTTTTTTTTCAGTTTATGAAAGGTGTTTCTTTTCCCTCATTAATGAAACAAAGATGATGAAATTCCTGTTTTGAGTCTTGATAGCCTTTTTTAGAGATAGCAGAAGGAGAAGTTTTATAGACTTGGTAAGCATCGGTCATGATACTTCTTTTTTCCTTTGTGAGACGTATTGTATGAAATGACCCCTTATTACCGCTTTGGATGTTTGTCGGAATAGGAGGGGATCTGTTTCGGCTTAGGGATGGCCAACCAACGATGGTTTATGTCTGACGTTGAATAGTTTTGACATTGATGGGGGAGAACCAGATGGTTTTCCACCATCGATGTCAAGCTTAAATTAATAGTTTTGTTTTGCATTTTCCTGGGACATGGAGCATAGCTCCGCCCAGGACACGTGAAGCCCCATCCCCGTATTCTGATTGGCCCACAGGCCAATCAGTCAAAGAAAATGGATGACCATTGATATGTAAAAACATTGATGGTCATCCATTGCATAGTTATGCACCATCGATGGTCAGGTGCACTTTTGACATCGATGGCAAAGGTAACGATTGCCATCTCTATTTCGGCTACAGATACATTTTCTAGTCTAAGTTCTTCACAAAATACTGCAAGTTTGTTGCGAGAGCCTAGTGAGGAGTAGAAATCAGTAGGAAAATGCCACAATTTAAACAACCCAATATCGAGGGAGAAAGAAAGTTAGAGCCAAATTAGGGAATGATCTGAAAGGAGCATCGGCTAAATTTGTGCATCAATAACATTACACAAAATGCTCTCTGATAAAAGAAGGAAGTCTATTCTTGACAGGGATCTGTGTACTGCTGACAACAGTGGCAAACGCAGGATTTTCAGAAGGGGGTTTCCAGAGGGGCGGAGCAAAGCACGGAAATGGACACTTAGGTGACCCAGTATATGCCGGGTTAGTTAAAGTATTACAGATAGACCAAATGTATATAAATAATAAAAACAAATATATATATATATATGTGTATATATATATAGATATATATATATATATATATATACATATATATATATATATATATATATATATACATACAGGGGCCTCAACAGCAGTGTAGGCCCCTGGGCATAGCAATGTATTGGGGCCCCTACCGATCCTCCAGCGGTAGGGGTGGGGGAAGCTTTGATGTCCCACAAGTGGTAGGGGGTATTATATCAACTGCTCAGCATGTAGGGCCTGGATCAGTAATTTCCACTAATTACCCCTTTACTGTACAGATGGTGGAAGATTAGGGCATTGGGCTGAATGAAGGGGCCCTGATAAATAACTTCCAGGGTGGTAGCGGATGTTTAATATGCAGAGGAGGGGTGTATAGTGGAGTGGGCTTATTATCCATAATTTTCTGGTGGGAGGACAGCTTGCTTGACTGCAGATATCTCCAGTTCCTGGAAATAGATTTATTAGATTTTAATGGAATTAAAAACTAGATAATCCCACCTACCAAATGGTATTGGGGACTAGGGGATCAGAGTTCAGGAGGCAGAGCAATCTGCCAACAAGTATATAAAACTACATACCAGGTGTTTGGAGCTGGAGCAGCAACCAACTGCTGGAAGGCTGATATCTCTGGTTCTGGGAACAGTAGAGACAAGCTACTAGTGTCCTTTAAAGGGGGAGAGTCCCCGCTTTTGGAATATACCCTCAGAAAAACTCTAAGTCAGACAGAACCTGAAAGATCTGACTGGGAAGAGGAATTAACAGGCTTGGATGGGGACCACTGCTTTGAAGTCATATATCTCCGGTTCCCAAGGGCCGATTTGTAAAATTCTTGTACCCATGGAAAGAGGGGACCCTCAGCTTTAAGCCTAGGGCCCTTAGACTTCTGGGGGGGTTTCTGGGTACTCGGAAACCCCCCCTACTGGACAAACAGATGTATTCCCTCACAGTAGGGTGCTAAGATCTTTAGGTATCATTGAGTGCAAGCTGGTCTGCAAAAAATGGAACACCTAATTTGAAGCGGTGATCTGGAGTGGGAAGATAAATTAGTATCTATGTACTTAGATGTTGTCACATCTGAGGGGTGACTCTGGTCTGGGGTTGGAGTGAAACGAAAGCTGGGTTCTTTAATCAACTTAGACCACATAAACGGAGACCTTTAATGTAGGAGACCTGAAGGTGTGACTGTGAGAAATTCAGGAATTTGGATGGAACCGAAGGAGAATACTCTGAACTGGAATCAGGTAAATTAGATAAAACGCTGGAGTCTCTGGAACAAGGAATCGGTCCTGACTGATGATGACCATCGATGGTGGATGATGACACAGGAGAACACTAGTTAAGTATAAGGCTCAGGCCGATACCACTAACAGATGCACAAGAGAGGTCCACCGATGATGATCATGGTAATATCGATGTTGACACTCTGATAAGGTGGCTGGTAATTTGGGTGGTCCTGGGTATACAAACAGGTAGCAGATGAACATACCTCCCAACTGTCCCGCTAAACGCGGGAATGTCCCGGTTTATGGGGACATTCCCGCGTCCCTCCCGTGGCCACAGCATCTATTCGCGATCGAAAATGAGATGCGGCCTAATTAGCATAAGTCACACCCTCATTTACATATACCATGCCCCTTTTCGGGCGCTCGTGCACGAGTGTCCCTATTCTGACATTAATAAAGTTGGTAGGTATGGATGATGAAGCAGGAACCGATGTAAAGAACAATAATAAACTTGGGTAGAACCGAAGCAATTTCCAGTCTAGCCACTGGAGGGAGTCAGGCTGCAGTATGGTGGTAAACTGCACGTGCTGTAGAAAGCAGGAGACATTAAGGAGCAACTTGGAGATGCTGTTAACTCAAGAGACATCATTGCGCTGACGATTTGTCTGGCCTACTCCCAGCTTACTTATGGGCAGTGAGTACATCGGGGGGGGCGCTGTGCATGTGGGGGTGCTGGGGGCTGCGGTGCTATAGTTAAACCCCCCCTCAATCCCCCGCAGACTTACCGATCACCACAAAATGGCCGCCCCCATATAGCACACAGTTCTCTGAAACTGTCTGCTGTATGGGGGCGGCCATTTTCTGGTGGTCCTCAGCAGAAGAACAGAGCCGCCGGGACCAGCGCGATAGGTAAGGCTGTGGGGGATTGAGGGGGGGTTAGCATGGGCGGCGGGGTAGGGGTGCTCGGCAGGGCGGCGGGGTAGGGGTGCTCGGCAGGGCGGCGACGGGGGGGGGGGCGCCCCCCCCCCTAACGGCGGGGGGGGGGGCGCCCAAAACGTAGCTACGCCACTGGGATGAACATGCCAGATAGCACTATCCGAGGGATCGCAGGCTGTGTCAGGGAAGACAATGTGAGAGCCGCCAGCCTGGGCCGGCCATACACCGCCTTGACTGCAGGAGAGAGTCTAATGCGGTGTACACACGGGGGCGATAGGGGCTGAGATCGCTGGGAATATGGTCACTGGCGACCATATTGCCAGTGATGGGAGTGTGCCCTGGCGAGAAATCGCCGTGTACGCGCCCGTTTTCTGCCCCATTCTAATCGCTGGTCGCAGGAGCTTGCTCCTGCGACCAGCAGGTTACTTCTGCGGCACCGCCAGCTGAAGTTCCTTTTCATCAGCGTCCATCTCTGGTCGCTGATGAAAAGGGGACACTGAGCAATATATTGCTCAGTAATATATTGCTAGCAATATATGGCTGAGCAATATATCTCCCCCGTGTGTACGGGGCTTAAGAGCAAGCCTGGAGAAACACTTGGATGGTAAGTAATACGTGTTTCTCAGACACTGGATCGTGACAGATATATTGAAAACGTATTGATGATATTGAAGTCTCCACCCACAATCAAACAATGGGATAAACAAGGATATCAGGAGTAGCATAGACATTACAGATTACATATCGAGAGCAATAAATATTTAAGTCTACATTTTTCTGCGAGTAATAGATGCGCATCTTGTTGAAATATAACCATATTTTTGCAACCAGGACCAGTCCAAGATCCCAATGCTTATTTTTTTTTTAAATACAGGGGATCCCTACTCTTTTTGTCCTCCATATTTCTGAAACCAGGACTGGCTCACAGTGCCCGGTGTTGGTTATGTGTGTGTATGTGTATGTGTGTGTATGTGGGGGGGGAATTATTCGATGGTCGCTCATCATCGAACGATATTTCTTACGCAAATAAAAGTAAGCCTAGCTTTCACTTTTATTCTGCCCGGAGATGGCCAAATTTTGTGCAAGCACTGACATGTGCCCCAAGCAGGCATCGGCACGCCTGCGTTCACAGGGGTATGACCAGCATTTTTGTGGGCATGCCCATAAAATGCTGGGCAGTCCTCTGCATCTGCCTTCTCTGCGCCCATCAATGATCAAATGTCTTGTTGAATGTGAAACTCGCCCAAAGGCGCATATTTGTGCATGCGCAAAACCCCAACAATTGGCTGGAGGAGCGAGTGGGTCTGAATCACCCACTATGGGCGGTATTCAATGAGAATACCTGCGAGGTGCAGCGAATCCTTTTTTGGATTCGCTGCACATTCGCCACGTTCCGGAGCCTCACCGGCTCCGGTATTCAACGAGTCAGGGGCAGCGAGCCCCTGACCAGCGAATATGAGCTCCTGCGGCGAATGCCGCAGGGAGCATGAGGACGGTGGCAGGCAGAGAGATGGAAGTCTCTCTGCCTGCCCCAGAACGTTTGTGGGGGGGAGGTGGGCTCCCCGGGTGCCAGGCAGCACAGGCTGCCCCCCGGGGGTGCCAGCAGGGGACCTATATTCACTACACCCGATCGTAACGATCGGTGCAGTGAATATATGAATATGTAATGAGCGGCTCGGCTCCGGCGCCCCCTGCTGGCTGCTGTGTAAAAAAAAATATATATATTTTTTTAATTAAATATATATTCATGTGCTTACAGCACATGAATAAAAGTAGCATGCCCCTCCTCAGAATAAAATTCCTGATTTTTTTACACCAAATGTAAAAAACAAAACACTTTATTTTAAAAGTTCACATTCCACTTCTCCATCAAAAGATAGCGATTGCTACTCGGTGAATCATGGCGAAAAAAACCTTCAAATGTATTCGCCATGTGGTCATTGAATAGGGTGAATCACCGTTTTAGTCCAAAATTCGCCAAACAGCACAAATTCGCCATAAAAACATGGCGAATCAGGCTCATTGAATACCGCCCTATATGTATAAGCACAGGGCAACTAGCAGGTAATTAAAAGTAATTAGAAGCCTTACTGTGGGTCATAAGTCGGCAGGGGCATTTTGTGTGTGGGACATAAAATGGTGTCAGCAGCATAACTGTGTGTGGTAGGAATTACAGTGTGTGGCATACAATGTAACAGGCATTACATGTATAGCGTAAAGTGAAATAAGCATTATGATGTGTGGCATAACATATAAAGGGCATTAGGGTGTGTGGCATAACGTGTAAGGGACATTACGGTGTGCGGCATAATGTGTAAGGGGCATTACAGTGTGTGGCATAATGTGGTGTGTTGTATAATGTGTATGGAAGAAAAAATGTCAACTAATATATAGGACATGAATGAGGACCCCCCCCCACCTTTGGTTGCCAACGTATGGGTATACAGGTTGCAAAAGTGGGCTATAAGGTCTTTTCCTGCAAGATCATGGGCCTCATTCAGACCTGTTTACACGGCTGCAAATTTTCAGGCCGGGCGATTATTGATTAACTGCACATGAGTATGGCCTGCAGTATGCATGCGCCAGGCCTACTGCGATAAAAGCCTGATACTTTTTTTAATCACTGGCCACTTGCAAGCTGATTGACAGGAAGCTGGTGTTTGGGGGTGGTAACTGACCATTTTCGGGGAGTGTCAGGGAAAACGCAGACGTGCTCAATCCTTTGAAAGGGAGGGTGTGTGACATCAGCGCTAACCCAGCCTGTTTCTATCGCAGCAGCCGAGTAAGTCATGGGCTACACACAGAATGCACACTGTAGAAATATAATTTTACGGTGAGCGTTTTGAGAATTTCTGCAATATTTTTGCAAGTATGTATACTGTGCTGAGTTAGTAAAGAAATATCACAACATATATACAGTTGCAAACAAGAAATCCAGTATTGCAGGCTATGTACACATGGGGTGATTTCAGACCATTTTATAAGAGATCTGACTAGATTGCTTACAAATTAAACACAAATCACTCAGTGTGGATGCCCCCGAGTGACGTGATGCTCGTTCCAACATGTTGGATTCACCTGACTAGGGAGATTATTCTGATTCACTCGGAAAGGCACAATCACTCTTTAATGGACAAAACCACAAAACCATATTCACTGCAGGTGGGGCTGATGTAACATTTGCAGAGAGAGTGAAGCCCCGTACACACGGGGGAGATATATTGCTCAGCAATATATTGCTGAGCAATATATTGCTCTGTGTCTCCTGTTCATCAGCGACCAGAGATGGTCGCTGATGAAAAAGAAACTGCCGGGGGGAGCCCGGCAGTGGAAATCAGCTGGTCGCAGGAGCATGTTCCCGTGACCAGCGATCACCACAGGGGCAAAAACGGGAGCGCGCACCCGGCGATATATCACCGGTGCACACTCCCATTGCGGGCAATATGGTCGCTCAGCGACCATATTTCCAGCGATTTTACACAAAATCGCCCCCGTGTGTACGCTCCTTGAGCATACCCTCCAACATGACCCATTCCATTCGGTACACAATGCTCTTTTCCTGGACGTCCCTGGTAATGTATGATTGTCATCACCTGTGGTGAAACATCCTTCTCTTCAATTACCTAGCTCCCCACAGGTGCTGGCAATCATACATTACCAGGGACGTCCAGGAACAGAGCATTGTGTAACGAATGGAATGGGTCATGTTGGAGGGTATGCTTTAGATTTGGGTGGGGTGTACCATACTTGCCTACCTGACCCTCTTCATGAGGGAGAAAATGCTCCTGGTAATGTATAATTGCCATCACCTGTGGTGAAACACCTTTCTTATCAATTACCTAGCTCCCCACAGGTGACGGCAATCATATAGTACCAGGGAAGCCCAGGAACAGAGCATTTTCTCCCTCATGGAGAGGGTCAGGTAGGCAAGTATGGGGTATACTTCACACGGATATCTATATTGCAGTGTAAAAATAAAGCTGCCAGTATTTACCCTGCACGGAAACAATAAAACACTCAAATCTAACTCTCTGCACATGTTACATCAACCCCACCGGCAGTGCTTATGGTTTTGTCCATTAGAGAGTGATTGTGCCTTTCCAAGTGAATCAGAATAACACCCTAGATCAGTGGTTCCCAACCTGGTGTACTAGTACCCCTGGGGGTACTCTGCAGACCAGTTGGGGGTACTTGAAAATAATATTGGTAATGGCAGACGATGAAAAGGTCTTTTGATGGCTGAAGAAGACCCATTGCCATGGAGACAAACCATGTTGTGTCATATGCCTGACCAGCAATCCACTGGGAGCTTCCCATGCTGCCCTCACACATCAGCAGTCATCTGCCCAGCACTGACAAAGGTGGAGGAAGCAGCGGCATTAACTCTACCGGTGTTGGCGGGAATCCTGGAGATAATACACAACCAGTGTCTAGACACAGAAGGGCATGATTCCTGGCTGTATACTACTCCTCCTTAATATAAGGACATGCATAAGGATCCGCATACCGCTAAATACTGTCCATATTTCAAAATGAGAGGAGGGGGTACTTATCAATGAAAAGCCTAATCAGGGCCGTTTCTATAGGCGGACAAGCCGTGCAGCAGCCCGGGGCACAGCACGGCTTGTCCACCTGTTACACAGCCGGGGCGCCCGGCCGGCAGCTGAGCTTCCACAATGCCGCCTTCAAGTCCTGCCGCCGCCGCCCGCCTCCGCCTCCAAGTCCCCCGCTCCCCGTCCGCAATGAACAGGCACAAGTGAGCCCCAGGGGATGGGAGCGCATCGCGCGTATCTCCTTCCCCTCGCTCACTGTGTCATTGGGCTGGCAGCCAATCAGAGGACCTCGCGGGCTGGCAGCCAATCAGGAGCCAGCCCGCTCGGTATGAATGGCTGATGGCTCAGGGACACATGAGTGAAAGCAAAGCAGCAGCATGCAGCGGCGGGGGACTGGAGGGGGAGACCTAGAGAGATAGTGAGTTGTGCTGCTGGCACTTTGGGGGAATGTGTGGCACTGTGGGGGCATATATGTGGCACTTTGGGGGCATATATGTGGCACTGGGGACATATCTATGGCACTAGGGGCATATTTGGCATTGTGGGGGCATATCTGGCACTGTATGGGCATATGTGTGTCACTGTGGGGGCATATGTGTGTCACTGTGGGGGCATATCTGGCACTGGGGACATATCTGTGGCACTGTGGGGGCATATATATGTGGCACTGTGGAGGCATAGCTGTCACTGTGGGGGCATATGTGTGGCACTGTGGGGACATATCTGGCACTGGGGACATATCTGTGGCACTATGGGGGCATATATATGTAGCACTGTGGGGGCATATATATATGTGGCACTGTGGGGGCATATTTGTATGTGGCACTGTGGGGGCATATATGTGTGGCACTGTGGGGGCATATGTGTGGCACTGTGGGGGCATATCTGGCACTGGGGACATATCTGTGGCACTGTGGGGGCATATATATATGTGGCACTGTGGGGGCATATTAGTAAACGGCATGAGTTGTACGGCAGCGGCGTGTGGGGCATAATGTGTAATAGGCATTACGGTGTGTAGAGTATTGTGTAATTGCCATCACAGTGTGGGGTGTAACGGGCATCATAATGTGTAATTGTCATCATGGTGTGCGGCGTAATGTGTAATTGTCATCACGGTGTGCGACATAATGTGTAATTATCATCAAGGTGTGCGACAATGTGTAATTGTCATCACTGTGCGGCGTCATGTGTAATTGGCATCACAGATAAATAGTGTATAATGATTCAAGTAGCCTGTCATTGTTTGGCCTCGATCTGTGAGGCGTACTAGGTCACTGTGTGGGCCTTTATATTTTTATGTCACTGTGTGGCCTTCAGCCCGCCAACTAAAGTGCGGGAGTACAATGACAATTCCTGCGGTAACCAATGTCTGGACATGCAGGTTGCAAAAGTGAGATGTAAGGTAATTGTTTTCCTGCTAGACCACGCCCTTGTATTAAGCCACACCCCTTCTTAAAATAAACCACGCCCCTATTTCGGCGCGTGCAATTTCTTCTATGTCATGTTAACTTTTTTTGGGGGGGGGGGGGGGGGGCGCAATTTTATTCCTTTGCCCTGGGAGCTAAATTGTCTAGAAACGGCCCTGAGCCTAATCAAGGGGCACGGGAGAGAAAAAAGGTTGGGAACCACTGCCCTAGATCTTGACTACATGTAGTACTGTCAAGATCTAGTCAGATTGCCAGTGTTCTAACACTGGTTAGCACAGATCGCCCATACACACTTCGCTATGTGTGTATGGGCGATCTAGCCACTATGAAGCACAGGGGCAATTCCCCTAGCCTACATCGCGCAGCATGCAGGCTAGCAGAAATCGTCTTGTCTGTACAGGCTATAGCATCAATATTTGCATAATTTTCCAAAATATTTTATTACGAATGTTATAGACATTCAGATGGAGCAGCTCCTATCGTGTGATTGCATGTCAGAGACACTCGCACGCCCCATTCTCAGCTTGTCCGTCTGCCAGCAGCGAAAACGTCAACAGCTGCTCCATCTGTATCATATACAAGCATTTACACACACACCCATACATTGGGTGAGGCATGACACATCCCGCAATGGTGAATCCAAGGGAACTACCAACTATAATCTTCCTTAAACTAGTTTCCAAAGAAGGAAAGTTCCTATGACTCCAGCACTGGGCAACTATATAGCTTTTGTAACTGTGTATTACACACATAATTGCCTGCAATTAAGTATTTTTTTTTAAATGAGAGGATTTCCTTCCGCAAGCGTACGTAGGTTAACTGGGCGCCCAACTAACATATAAGTACCAGAGTAATTAATGAAAGCAGTGATCAGGCTGTATCCTCTTTAAATACATTTATTTAAGGGGGGGGGGGGGGATTTTATATTAATATTATTCAATATTTGTAAATTAAACCTCACTTATTTGTACAGTTGCACACTAACACCCATACAGAGTTGGGGACGATCGATCAGCTACCCGGTGTTACCATGGCACCTGTGTAACATTTTAACTACCCAGGATGTTATATCCCTTTTTCTAATTGTAAAGCGCAACAGAACTAAGCAACTGTTCTAATTCAAATAATAATAATAATAATAATAATAATAATAATAATAATAATAATAATAGTAATGTCATGAGGCAGGGCTGCTATATCAGTACACACACAAACGTGCCTGGCTGAGAGTGACCTCTAATAAACCCTACCCGCCCAGCCATGACAGCGCTTCCAGCCCCCACCACCGCGCCACTTCCCGCCAGCCAATAGGCACGGCGCTCTCATTGTCCTCAATGACACTGGAGGAAGGATGGGGGGAGGCGGGGCGCTGCGTAGAGTCGGAGGTTTGAGTCACACCTCTGCCATGCCGGTCGCTGATTGGCTGAATGAGGCGTGGAGGTGACGTCACTGGATGCCTTGCGCTCTCACGGCGGTGATACCGGCCACGGCGAGCGAGGAGCAGCAGATACTGTGCGTGAAGCGTCCGCCAGCAGCCGCCGGGACCACAGCTGGCCCTGTCCCCTGGGTGAGTCTCCCTCCGCTCCAGCAGCGCTAATCACGCACGGGGGGGGGATCTTCAGTCACATGTCCTCTGTTCCTGCCCGGTCCTGGGCGCTGCGTGATGCTAATGACGTGTGATCCCAAATTGCAGCATCTCCATTGTGCAGCTCTTGCTGTTTATCCCTATCATGTACATTGCCCTGTGATGCTGTGCAGCTTCCCTTCAATTGTTTACAGTATGTATGTGACCTAGAGAGGAAAGGGGGGTGTGTGTATATATTTTGTATATGCGTGCGTATTTGGTTTTTGTTCTTTTCAATCATGCATGTAATTGCATTCACCATCTAATTAACTTCTTTTATTATGTGTTGTGTTCCACAAGGTCGGATTTTCAACTATTTTTCTATTCCATTTTGCTTCTAGTAGCAATCCAAAATCTTTAGAAATGGAATGCTTTTGATTCGATCATGTGGCATCAAAATCCAATAGAAAATAGACTGTGCCGGCAAGACCATCTAGTACAGATCTGTTCTATCTAGTCTAAATCTAATGTGTACACAGCACTATGAAAATACATTGCACCATGTGTACATTCCTCAAGGCCCAATAAACACTAGAGACAATATGAACAATGTTCATTAACGATGGTGTTCTGCAAATGATATTGCGTGCACACACTGAATGATATCGATAAGCTATTTCATCCTGACATCCCTGGGACCCTACTGAACATGCAGGTCATTGACTACATAGCCTAAATTGACCTGCATGCTCCGGCAACAGGGAGGGGAAGCAAACGTGCATACATACTGAGCAATTATTATTATTTTTTTAATAGCTTAGTAGGGTAAAAATGAGAGATATCTTTGAAAAGTAAAGCCCCATACACACTAGACCGCTTTTTGAGTGGCCTGCAGAGCATGAATGGGGTACATGATGTATAGCTGTACAATAACCATAGTGATCCGATACCCTAGTGTTTATTCTAGCACCTCCCATATTTGAAAACCGATCCAGTTCCTATTCCCTGCCTGGGGTGTCTCTTCTAGCACAGTGTGGTCTGTATATCAGCACTGATATGCAAGCAAGTCCTGTGCTAGAAACACCACAGCAGACAGCGACACCCTAGGCAGGGAAGAGGAACTGCATCGGTTTTTAAATATGGCAGGTGCTAGAATGAACACTACACCCCACATACAGGTATAATATGGCGTTTGCCATGGAAGCATGTCTGCTTTATGTAAACATCTTGTTTCCATTGTAGTCACAATGCACTGTGCAGTGACCCAGAGGACAGCACATACATGACACACTGACTTGAGTATTCAAGTGAGCAGATATGCAAGCTGATTCTAGCTTGTCAGCCCTATAGTCACCAATAAATCCCATCTACTATAGCTTGATGTCAACACATTTAGGATATTGGTCTATGAAGCATCAGGGTTTTTGTAACTCAGGGCTCTGGGTCATATTCATACCCAAACTTTTAAAAGGAAATGACTTTGCTTGTAAAATCATTGCCCTTTTTAAATGTTGGGCATAAACACAATCAGAAGTGCCCTGTTTTACAACCCAACGTTTAGTAAATAAACCCTTAATCTTTTTTAACCTGCTTTTGGATCAGAGCTAAAAGGACCTAGGAAAAGGCCAGAGCTATAATGGAACAAGAGATGCAGGGAATGGGCTATGCAGGAGCTCCTCTTTGTAAAATAAACCTTACATAATGTGTGTAAAGCACATAACAATGTAACAACAATGTGCTTATCTACTTTGATTTTATTATTTTATTGTAGCATAAAAAATGGTGAACCTGCACAGACTGAATGCAGTTTGACATAATACTGTATACTACAGGGTGTTATACATAGTGGTGTAATATAGTGCAAGGTGTCTTATGCACAGGAATCATATGTAAACGGTTGTAAGTAGAAACCTATTACATGGACACTGAACACTTACATTAGTAGTGGTCACTCTAGGAATTTTTTAGGGCAGGGTGCTGACCTTCGGGGATGGCACATTTTACATTAGAAACTACATCCACGAACAACAAAAAAGTCTTCTATAAAAGATTGCACACTGTGCCAGGATTATGCCCATTACACATTAGGCCACACACTGTAATGCCCATTACACATTATGCCACTTAACTGCCGCTTACCTACATGCTGGTTGCCACAGAGGTTATTGTGTGCTCATTGCCCAAAGAAGCTGACACGCTTCTGACAGCAGGGGGTCCTGTCAGCGCAGTGGGGGATGGGATAAGGCTGGAAAAGCTTACACTCTGCGTCAGTGCGTCAGCTCTTCCAGCCGCATCCCGCCCCCGCCGCTCCCACCAGAGGACTTTACTTCAAGGGCAGGGCGGCTTTAGAAGTAAAAAAAACGGGCTATCTGGTGTGAAATAATTCCAGTAAAGTATAAGCAGTATCTTATTATTGGACTATATAGTACTCTGAGGACCTTAATATCTGCCTCATGTACTTAATTCAGAGTAAATGACCTGTAGGAGAATCTGGCTACTTAAGTAGAGTGTGGTATGACGCTCAGACAGTTGGGATTCCTATGGTCATTAGTCTGACATCGGACTCCTGGCCGCCGGGACTCTGACAGGGGACAAGCGCTATGAAGCCTGCTGCGTTCGACACAGGTTCTCTTTTTTTTTTTTTCTCTATGGGGGTCGTGGACCCTCACGAGGGAGAATAAACCCTGTCAGACCAGGATCCCGACTGTCGGGCATTTAACAGTTGGGATTCCGATGTCTAACTAATGAGTGTCTTCCGGCACAAGTCAATTTATGGTCTATGAGCCAGATTTAACAACAGGTGATATCCTTGTTATCACTCCTTATGAATGATAAATTGTGTTCCACATAGAATATCTTTCCTTGGTAAATCTGCCCCTATGTGTACTAAGCAGAGAAATGAATCAAGCAGACATCATGGTGATCTATGAATTTTATTTCAATCTGATAAGGCCACTTCTACAGACAACATCAAATCAGTAAAACCGGTTCTATATACTAAAGGTGCGTACACACGGGGGCGATTTTGTGCAAAATCACGGGAAATATGGTAGCTCAGCCACCATATTGCCCGCAATGGGAGTGTGCACCGGCGATCTATCGCCAGGTGCGCGCTCCCATTTTTGCCCCTGTGGTGATCGCTGGTCGCAGGAACATGCTCCTGCGACCAGCTGATTACCACTGCCGGGCTCCCCCGGCAGTTTCTTTTTCATCAGCGACCATCTCTGGTAGCTGATGAACAGGAGAAACTGAGCAATATATTGCTCAGCCATATATGGCTGAGCAATATATCTCCCCCGTGTGTACGGGGCTTTACTGTTAAGGAATGAGAAAGTGGATGGGCATAAAGTTCCAGCCAATCAGCTCATGTCATTTTTATTGCACTACCTGTAACTTGGCAGTTAGGAGCTGGTATTTTATCCACATCCACTTGATCTCTCCAACAGTTAGTACATCGACTGCATTTTGCTGAATTGGTGCTCTCTGGAGAAGTGGTTTAATCAGATCAGAATAAAATTCATATATCGCCATGGTGACTGCCTGATACATTGGTGTTGTAAACGCTGAGGTAAACGCTGAGGAAAGGGTATTTGGCTGGTAATCCAAGTGTTCATGCATCCTTTGCTAGACATCTAAACAAATAGACGTCAATTCAATTATTTCTCTGATCATCTGCTCCAGACCTCCCCAAAAAAAATTCTCGTAAGAATCCAGAGGCGTGAAAGGAAATGTGTTAAAAATCCAGAGCACCCAAACCAGGACTTCAGATATCCAATCTAGAACTAGATTTAGCCGCTTTGCACGGTTTCTCCCTATACCCCCGTGGGCCAATCCAACTCTTTCTCTCAACAAATAGTTGTGGCACTCAGTCAGGAATAATCACATTAAGCCATACAGAATTATGCCAATGTCTAGTGCTTTTACTAATCATGGGTACATACCCTGACTCTGATGGTAATGTGTGATTACTAAAAGCACTGAAATGTTGGCATAATGTAGTGAAGCTTAATGTGATTATTCCTGAGCGCGTGTGCCGTACCTAAACAGTCAGGTATTTCCTGCAATCGTTCAGGCTCAGGGCAAGTAATGATGGTGCTGTTCCTGATAGATTTACTGTTGTCTGTGTGTGTCTGTCCTTTCTCTTTCTCTTTCTCTTTCTCTTTCTCTTTCTCTTTCTCTTTCTCTTTCTCTTTCTTTTTTATATATATTTATGAACATTTTGTATCAAGTTTTTAATCAGCTGCAAGTCATTATATGGGGCACGAGACTAGCGGTGCTGTGTACCAAATTTTTATGTACAGTAAAAATGCATGTGTCTTCCAAGCCCTTTTTCTCTCTTGAGTAAGCTCAAATTGCTCACTGCGGGCATGACTGCTGGCACCTGAAGCCATGCAATTGTCCATTCTATTTTGTTGAGCATGTCACAAGTGGTGGTTGTTACGTTCATTTGTGTGCGTTACCTGCGATTGTTGTTAGTGCTTGGGATGGCCCAAAAATGTTTGTTCTTTTTTTTGCTTTAAACCTGTTTTAGTTATCATATGGAGCAACTTCAGTAGGTAGGAGGATGATATTTTTTTTAGACCACCCTAGTGTGTGTGTGTGTGTGTGTGTGTGTGTGTGTGTGTGTGTGTGTGTGTGTGTGTGTGTGTGTGTGTGTGTGTGTGTGTATGTATGTATATATATTTTATAATATTTTTTTTTTCTAGAAGAAGGGAAACGGGCGCTGATAGTGCATGAATTGTTTTAAAGCAGATATTTATTTCTGACACAAATGGGCAAGTAAAGGTATGAATAAACGTACCAACGGTTCTCATTCACCACAGTCAACAGCATGAATGAAGGTGGAGCCGGTTACACTCGCTTCTCCGTCCTCCAAAGCACAGCAGTAGTGGGATTGATCTTGACACTTGGCCACACCCCTACGCATTTCGTATCAACTTAGTCAGAGCTCTAATTGTGAACTGATTACACTCACAGGTTCTATTAGTTCAGCGCACTGATATATATATATATATATATATATAATTTCCTCCCTCCACGCGCTTATGAATATTTATAAACCAAATAAGAAATCGGCTGCCTTACCACAGTGTCCCCAGAGTGTTAAGGGACAAAACCAACAATACAATACACAATTGTGGTGCGGCGCCTAAAATTTGGAAATAATGTCCATACATATGGTGATCCAAATGTTCAGTGAAGCAAACAGGGAAAGTTCATCCAAAAACGTCTGCTGTCCTTCCCTGTTGGAGATAGAGCTTTTACTCAGATATATAAGGAATCCATAGAAGGACAAGATATTTCTCTCTCCTAGAACTACCTGCAGAGACAATTCTTTCTAGGAAGATTTTTACATTGTACCCCTGATGAAGTCACTGAAGACGAAACTTTTTGCAACATTTGTACATTGTTTTGCCTGTGAAAACATGAAGGACTGAATTAAGCAAGTTTTTGGTTGAACTTTCCCTGTTTGCTTCACTGAACATTTGGATCACCATATGTATGGACATTATTTGCAAATTGTAGGCGCCGTACCACAATTGTGTTCTATCTATCTATCTATCTGTATCACTCACATTATACAAACTCTAGGAATGGCGGCACTTGTAGGTCTTGAAAATGAAGAATATTAAGGCGCCGGACACCAGTCATATCAGCTTTTCAGTTTACCTTTAAACTTTCATCAGGATATACTAATAAAGTAAGTACATAGATTTATACCCCATTCTCACTGTAGACAAATTCCTGGGTCTAGCATGTCGACCCAGGAATTTGCCTTTTAACACAGGTTTTTCTGCAGTGTGAACGGGTCGCATACAGGGATCTCGTACATGGATAAAACCCTTCTTTTTACCTGTGATTGAGATCCGGGTATGCAGACACGGGTTGACCCGTTCACACTGTAGAAAAGCCCGTGTTAAAAGGAAAATTATCAGGTAAAACTTCTTCACCCGGGAATTTGCCTTGCAGTGAGAACGGGGGTCCGCCCGTGCAGTCCCCGGCATTTTAATGCTGGGGAAAAGCAGTGTATTTCTCGCTGGCAGTGAGAACGCGGTATTATAATCACCCAGTGCAGGTCCTACTTGTGATGTGCAGCCGCCCAAGATTGAGGTATGACTTCATCACCGGCGCCTCGCCAGTGGTGAGTCACATGTCAATCAAAATCATTAAACAGAGATAAACCACCTTCACGACAAAAAAATGTTAGATCAAAAAACATATGACTGAAATGGGGTATTACTGAAATGGTCATAGATGGGTAGAATACTCAAATGCGGTGCAGTCATGATAGCAACACGAATGTAAATACTGGCCTTGGCGTTAGTCACTAGGGGGAGGGTTACACTGTGGTGGAGGTTAGGCTACAGGAGAGGTGGGTTAAGGAAAAGACACTTAACCCAACCCATCAACTATGGCCTGATGCCTTTAGACATTAAAAGGGCAGACTAGAAGAAACATGGTGTTCACATTTATTATTTTATTATCATTATATGGTGCCACAGCACCCAATTACAGAGAACATAAACAATTATGAAAAAACAGTACACCGTGAGTTGCAGTACAAGACCAGATGGGACATGGACAGTGTATATAGTCTTGGCTGTACCAGCAAATGACACAGAGAGGGTGGCAGAAACCGAGGGATTTGATCGTTTAAATAAGAGTAGGAAAAGCACATGAGGGAAGAGGGCCCTGCTTGTGAGTGCTTGCATTCTATAGGGCTGTATTCAATGCGGCCGGCGAGGGGGTTAAACGGCGCGGATCTCCGAAAATAAGCGACCCCCCCCCTTTGTGCTGGCCGCTCAGCTGATTCAATGTTCCAGGGGAACCCTCGCTGTCAGATGATGGCGAGGATTCCCCTGAACAGCGAGGCTCGTGGCTAATGCAGGGAACCCACTGCATTTAGGGGCCGCTCAGATTCTGTATGTTATACATAGTAACCTGTCTGAGAGAGCGCTCATTGCACAAAGTTGGCCACGCCTCTCTATTTGGTTTGATTAATAGCTGTGACTGGTCCTTTCGGTAAGCCTGATGTGTGCGAATAGCCTATGTTTGGAATGGAGTTAAAAGGAACCCCAAATTCTTCTGCATTAACTGCAAGTGAAAAGTGCTGTATTGTTAATAAAAGCTGTTTTAGCCCTGATTTTTTGGATAGGTGCCCTTAGTTACAGAAAAGGGGTCAATCTCTAAACAAAGTCATTTTAATAGGCCTGCACTGCTTTTGGATCGTGTTCTGCAATGTAATCCTATTTTTAGTTTAGTTGTGTGTTGCTGCTTGGTTCTCTTGCAACAAGCTTGCTTTATTCTGTGTCAGGCTCTGTTGCCAGGGTGCAAAATGCTTTTACGTGATCTCCAGTCCAGCTATGTTTATCTTTTGTACGGAACAATAGTACTTTTTGTTATCTGATCGCATACAGAATCTGACATAGACGGTAGGCCTGTGAAGTGGATAGACTGATCAAGAGACCATTGCACAGATCCTTCTTTACTTCTTTCCAGTGTGGGCCCTCTTGCGGCACTAATTAACACAAGGCCCCAAAAAGTTTAAACTACTACGCTGGAAATGCAGCAGCCAAAATGATGGGGTGCAATCAGGGCCGGCTCTACCATTAGGCAGCTAAACAATGCCAAGGGAGGAGGAGGAAAAAAAGAAAACTCTGGGTGGGGGCACCCTAGTATCACAGATCAAGAGATTTAGTTCAACATTAAAATATAATCTTTATTTAGGTATGCTTTAAAATAAGGGTTCCTGTACTATGAGGGTTAAATACAATAAAAAAGCGCAGCAAAAATATTGGAAGTATATAGAGACCCTGGTCAGGCTCAAGGTCAATAGAATCCTCATTAATCCCCTGATTAGCACCAGTTTTTGGTCTGCTTGTTAGTGGGGAAGGTATTAAATCATAGGATTTTCCTGAACCAGGTATTTGTCTCGCAAACAAGGCAGGGATTTACAGCAGTGTGTTGTGTACTATGTGACAGATGATAAACTGACTGGTAGGTGCAGTTGTGACAAATGTGATATAAATGTGGACGGTACAGCAGGCAAAAGAAAATAGCGATGATATAAGGAAAAAGAGAAATCCACTGGTGAGGACCAGTGGTTACCTGGGGAGAAGAGGTGACCAAGCGTAGCGAAACGTACGTCAGAGGATTCCGCCGGTTCACGTGGTGCACACACGTGACCGGCTTCTCTCCAGGCAGGGACGCCAGCAGCCAGCAGCGAGCGCATACAACCCGACACAACAGCAGACCTCACTCCGACGTATCTCACCGGTGGGGTCTCCCCAGGTAACCACTGGTCCTCACCAGTGGATTTCTCTTTTTCCTTATATCATCGCTATTTTCTTTTGCCTGCTGTACCGTCCACATTTATATCACATTTGTCACAACTGCACCTACCAGTCAGTTTATCATCTGTCACATAGTACACAACACACTGCTGTAAATCCCTGCCTTGTTTGCGAGACAAATACCTGGTTCAGGAAAATCCTATGATTTAATACCTTCCCCACTAACAAGCAGACCAAAAACTGGTGCTAATCAGGGGATTAATGAGGATTCTATTGACCTTGAGCCTGACCAGGGTCTCTATATACTTCCAATATTTTTGCTGCGCTTTTTTATTGTATTTAACCCTCATAGTACAGGAACCCTTATTTTAAAGCATACCTAAATAAAGATTATATTTTAATGTTGAACTAAATCTCTTGATCTGTGATACTAGGGTGCCCCCACCCAGAGTTTTCTTTTTTTCCTCCTCCTCCCTTGGCATTGTTTAACTACAATTATTACTCCGGGGTGCACCACTGACTGTCCCGCACAGAGGCACCACATGACATATATTGTCTGAGTGCTCTGGGACCTACCTTTCCTTGCTATTAGGAATTTAGTCAGTTATTGTTACAGATCACTTATCACCTCATTTATCATCTAATAAATATCGGTGCGGATTTACTCCTCTCCTTTCCCCCTCCCACATCCCCCCGTCCTCCTCCTCAAAAAACCTCTACATAAGCTTTAGGCAGCTGCCTGGGGTGCTGGTAAATCAAGGATGTCTATGACGATCCTTGTTGTACTTAATGCAGGTGGCTGTTGTGGAACTTTTAAGGCCTCAGCCCCATGCTTTCCCTTGAAGCATACTTCCCTACTCTTCTGCTCCCTCCTCCTTGTACTCTGTTGTGGGAGGCAAAGGGAGGCCTCCAGGGAAAGCAGGGGACCACCTGATTTGTGGGAGCCTCCCTGCCATTCTGGAATGTTATGCAAGTATGCCTTAAGGGGATGGAAAGAGGGTATTGGTTGCAGTATGGGGGGGGGTGTGGAGTGGAGGCAGTAGGTTGAAGTTTTGCCTAGGGTGTTGAGAAGCCTTACACCGGCCTGGGTGCAATAGGCTAAGATGCCGGGATTTGATTAATCTGTGTTATATGAAATAAGACTCTCTATGTCAGGGCTGGGCAATAGTGGCCCCCCAGCTGTTGATGAACTACACATCCCAGGATGCTTTGTATTAGTTTTGCTATGTGGCCATGCTGAAACTGATGCAAGGCATGCTGGTATGTGTAGTTCATCAACATCTGGAGGGCCGCTATTGCCCAGCCCTGCTCTATGTGCTCAAAGGTTTACCACCAAGTTTTGTTTACAAAATGATGTACGGCAGATATAAATTAAATATATTATAGCGCCAGCAGGAATACAATTCAATAAGGTCCCCTTTCCTTGGAAAGAACGTTGCACATGCTGGGACCCCCCCCATACAAATACAGAACAATAAATTGATGAATGAAGCGTTCGTTGGATAAGAGCAGTGTCTGACCAAGTCGCTGTCACAATGATGCCTAAAATGTGTCCTGGCAACTAAAGCTGCATGTCCCATCCTGGTGCTGCACTTCAGCTACTGTACGGGTAGGAAACTTGGAAACCTTTTACATTGTTTTTTTTTTTTTTAACTTCTGGAGTTTCAATATACTCGCAGCATTTTGAGCCTTAACTGTTTTGCCTGAAGCACAGTGGTATCGGGAGCAGTGTAGTTTTGTAGAGAACTCTCTGACTTCAGTAATAGCTCAGCATAGTGCAGGAACTGCATTTACTCCCATCCCCAACACAAAAAACATGCCACAGTCTGTAGCGTAGTTGGCCATGCAGGAGCACCGACCGAGCAATGCAGTGTGTGTGCCAGATGTGCAGATGTCTGCGGTCACTGAGGAATATGCCTGATATGTAGTTCCAGGTTTGTCCAGAAACAACCAATTGGGCCAATACTAGTTCTTGTGTGGTAAGATTTGGGTTTCTTTTTTTTCCTTTTATCTCAACATTTGTAGGAGAACCATCTTGTGGTGAAAGTGACCTTGATATCCAAGCTCATTACAATAATAATTAATAAAGTCCCAATGCATATTGTGGTTGCTCATACTTCTAATCTGTAGTGATGGCCAATCTGATACCTTGCAGGGGATACAGGTGTGTATCCCTTCAATTGGCCACACATTACTCTTAATTTCAGTAAGTTAAAAATATATGTACCGTATATACACGAGTATAAGTCGACCTGAATATAAGCCGAGGCACCTAATTTTACAACAAAAAATGGGAAAACTTATTTACTCAAGTGGGACCCTCACTCGAGTATAAGCCGAGGGGGGCTTTTCTAAGCATAAAAATGTTCTGAAAAAGTAGGCTTATACCGAGTATATATGGTAAGTAGAACCTCTATTCATAAAGACATACAGTAGGAGCAGGTAATTTATTACAGCTATAACATACAGTGGGTGTAGTATGAGCTGGGGACCACAGGTGGAGGGCTACCTGTTGCTGATAAGGTCAACAGAGCTTGAAGTGGGGGGAAGCATTATCATTGGGGGATTACAGACGGTGTAATGGTTAGCATTACTGCCTCACAGCGCTGAGGTCATGGGTTTGATTCCCACCATGGCCCTAACTGTGCCGAGTTTGTATATTCTCCCCACATTTGCGTGGGTTTCCTCCGGGTACTCCGGTTTCCTCCCACAATCCAAAAATATACTGGTAGGTCAATTGGCTCCAAACAAATTAACCCTAGAATGTCTCTGTGTGTGCGTACATGTGGTAGGGAATACTGGGGCAGGGAGTGATGTGAATACTCTGTAAATCGCTGCGGAATATGTGTGCGCTATGTAAGAAACTGTTGTTCAATAAATAAATCATTGCTGGATAATACGAAGAACTAGGGAGGAATTAACAGCACAACAATAAGGTTACACTATGCTGTGTTACTTGGGTTTTTGTTTTCAGCACAAATGAGTCCTGTTTAACTCCATATTATCGCAGATACAAAGTTATCTTATTAGTTTACAGTTTATGCTGATTCCACATTGCTCAAGTAGAAGGTTTCTGGTGTATGTGCTGTATTGTATTTCCTGTCAATGTGTCTTTAGACCCTTTGAGTGCCAAGTGACTTTGTCAAAACAGGTGTAAAATTTTGCCAAGCAAACCTTTTTATTCATCATAATGACCTGTAATGTTTTCCCTTTTATAAAGGAACTATCCTCTTTTTATACACAGTATTTTTTAACAACGCTATATAACAAATGTGAGCGATGCTGGGATTTTTAGCAATGTTCTGCGCATCTCACAGATATTGGCACTCAAAGGGTTAAATGGGTACAGCTTCTAAATATAAAAAGGAGTGTTGCCCGTAGCAACTTATCACATTTCCCTATTGCATCCTAGAATATATCTGATTGGCTGCTGTGGGCTACATCACCTAATTTCGTTTTTAGCAGCTTTAGTAAATATCCCTTTAAGTTCATCCTACAGACTCGGCCAGTTTAATGTTGAATGAGAATACGTTTGTTTCTGGATCATGTTGCTGCAGCTATATTCTCTGTGCAGACGGTCATCTGTGGTAGATGGTGAATTTTGGCCGGAGCAGAGCACAAATTAGATTTCTCCGTTTCACATGGAAGGTTCGTTCATTGCTCTCCAATCAGATGCTCCAGAGCTTCCGTTATTTTTAGTGCACTGTAAAATCTGTCCTAATATAAGGTATCTGGAAGTACTCAGTTACTTGTGTATATGTAATATATTTGACATTTTTATAATCTTATCCGATTCCCAGGAAGGGTATAAAATACCCAATAATTGAAATCAAGAGTATAAAACTATTTAAGAACAGAAATAACTGACCGGATATGATACGTTTTACATATACTGTTGGGAATCTATTTTTATTGTATGAAATATTCTGAAATTGATTGCAAAATTTGGGTGAAGAATAAAACTAAAGATGCAGTTTCTAGTAAGCGAGGAGTTGAAACACATAAGAGCGCACTCTGCTGGTGACAGTTATGTCCTCCCTGTGTCTGGAAGTGTTCTGCCAAATACTGTATACTAATGTATCCGAAGATTCCAGAGAGGAACTTGTGCCAACATCCACGTTGACTCTGGTAGGAGTGATTGCCACACCTTTTAAAGTAAAAAAAAAAAGATTATTATTCTACTTTGTTAATTTGTTTTTATCTTGATGAGGACAACTGAATTGAGGCTTGAATGGAGCAGAACTGTAGATTTAGATCCTTTAGAACCATTAAGCATACAGAAAATGATGTCGCTTTTGTGAGTGCAATTGTATAATAAAGTTGTGACGTTATACAGTAGATCTAGTGCTGGGGAGGCAGTTTTCTGGATGTCACAAGTGAGGGTGAATCCTACCCAGAATAAGTCATATACATTTTATATTGATCTGGTGTCTCGGGGGTAGATTTATTAAGCTGGATGAAGTGATAAATGTTCTGGTTTTTATCACTGGCCAATCAGCTCCTACCTGTAATTTTTTTAAACCAAGCCAGTAACTTCACTGTTAGGAGCTGATTGGCCGGTGATAAAAACCAGACACTTTATCACGTCACCGAGCTTAATAAATCTGCCCATTAGTCACAGCATTTATGAATTTGAAGTGAATTCACCTTTTTTGTACAGAAACATTATTTTTATTTTTTTTATCGGCCACTGTACAAAATTAGAGGAGATGGTAGAGGGGCAGCAATGAGGTGATTCAGGGCCACATGTACTGAGCTTGAAAAAGTGATGACATGAAATAAAGCACCACCCAATCAGCTCCTAACTGTCATGTCACAAGCTGGGTTTTGAAAAATGAAAGGAGCTGATTGGTGGTTTATCACTTTTCAAGCCAGTTTTGCACTGAGGGGCCAGATGTACTATCAAGCCCCTGAACCTCCCAGATCATTTTGGAAGTGGAGGTTGTCCAGGGGGTTAGGATTTTTCTCCCAGAAGATCAGGCGATTATATGTTTGTCATGACAGATTAGTTTATGCATTGTTGGTAAGAGCTAGACTGAACTGCAGTCATCTTAATTTCCCCATTTAAAAATAAAAATAAAATTGAGTGATTTGCTTGCTTTCTTAATGCTTTCTGCAACCTTGGCACACTTGATATACATAGCCATAATGATAGCTCTTGCATATCATTGACCAGAGCCTGTGACATTCAGCACAGTTCAAATACCATAAATAAATAACCCTCTGAGGCACTTACAGTATGTATTATATGGCTTTTCTTCTGGACTTGTAACTTGATGGGACTGCTATGCTATTACTGGTGCCTGTCCTTGTGTTTCCCTCCTATATCCCTATAGATTGTAAGCTTGCAGCAGGGCTCTCCTACCTCCAAGTCTGTGTGTTGTTACCCAGCTTGTTTTATCTCTGTCTACTATTGTAAAGCGCAACAGATTCTGTTGCGCTATCAGTGGCATAACTATTAAATATGCCCCCCCCGCCTTACGGCTCGGCATAATGCCGCCGATACCTGCCGCATCAGTCTGCGGTCCCGGCTATCCCTGCTCCTGATAATGAAAAGTGACACTAAGAAGATGGCTGCCCCCATACAGCAGACCGTTTTTAAGGGAGCTAGAGGAGGCCTCTGCCCCCCCCCCCTCCCCCCGCATCCATTATCTATATATAAGCACAATAAGGCGGCCCTCACGGGACCTTTATGAAAAGCTTCACTCAACAACCCGTGTCTCCTGTCTAATGTTTAAGTCAGAAGTGAGTCAGAACGTTTCAGTCAGAAGTGACTTCTATCCTGTTCTTGTAATGAACTATGTTCAGTGCCTCCAGCTACAATTCTACTCTTTTCATTTGTTCTGTTTTATGTACCAGAAACTGAGCTATTACTACTTTCCCTTAATATAATGTTCCATTGTACTTTTATCTTCCACAATATTCCAAGCTTTGTTTAAAAAACTACAATTTCAGCAGCAGAAATAGTGATTGACATGTGAGCTGTGTCACTATCTCGGTGTGCATGCTATGTAACACCAGAGATGCACAGCAAAGCTGCTGATAAGATAGTGACAAATTTGGCTGAATAATTTCCGTTAATGAGCCACAGTTGAATAGAATGCAGTTACAGCTTTTGTCATGTTCCGGGCCCGGGTGCCGGACGGGTTCCCGACAGTCGGGATCCCGACAATCATTTACCCGACGTCGGGATCCCGACTGTCAAAACGCCGACAGCCGGGTGCCCGACAGCCACCCGCTATTTTCCCTCGTGGGGGTCCACGACCCCCATAGAGGGAGAATAGAAAAAAGCCCCCGCAAGGGGCTTTTTTGCACTCGCCATGCTGTCTGACTCTGGCCAGTCGGGATCCCGACTGTCGGAGTCCCATACCACACCCCCGGGCCCTCTGCTTGTTCTCGTTCCCTCTCTGGGCTGCCTACTGTGGTAATTGTGTTGGAGCCAGTGTGTATGGAGAGTGTCTTTAGCCACTGTAATCCTTCACAAGAGGATATATGGTAGTGAGAGTGTTGCTTTCTTATTAGGAAAATATGGTTTCAGTGTATTATCTGGGAGTATCAAATGGAAAAGTACTGTACTCTTGCTGGGTTGCTGCTTAATTATACTGCCAGCTAACTCCTTGTCCTTTGTTTTTGGTGTCAATATTTAATTTAGTACTAAATAAATAGACATTACAATTCATTAGTTGTTTGTGACCACTCTCCTGCACATGCTCATGGTTTTGCATTTGGTTTACTCTAAACTGTGTCAGAGTAGGCCATTGGTGTGGTTGCCATTAACAGATTGAGCCATGCTCCATGGTAAAAGTAAAAAAGACTATGGGGATATTTATAAAAGCTTGTAGAGAGAAAAAAAACGAAAAATAAGTTTTTAAGCGCTTTCTCCACAAACACAAAATGTAAGCTAGAAGCTGATTGGCTAGTATTTTTCTCTCCCAATGTTATCTCTTTAAGCTTTGATAAATATCCACTAAAAATGCCCACACACACTGCGATTATCGCATGCGTTTTGAACTTTTAAAGTTCAAAACTCATCGCATTGGATAGAATCGCACCTTGTACCTGCGGGGATGCGATGCGCGTCCCCGCGGTTACAATATTGTATAGCACAAAAAGTATCTGCAGAC
The DNA here is from genome assembly GCF_055691185.1 of Crinia signifera. Taxonomy (NCBI): domain Eukaryota; kingdom Metazoa; phylum Chordata; class Amphibia; order Anura; family Myobatrachidae; genus Crinia; species Crinia signifera. The sequence continues at coordinate 276,832,180 of NC_139219.1, forward strand.
AGTACTTTTTGTGCTACATTGCATTTCATGACTTTTGTAGTACATGCGATGTACATTACTTAACTATGAACTAAAAAAAAAAAAAAAAGGTTAAAATTGCATCGCATCACACCCGTACAGTAGATTGCATCGCATCCCCCTTCAAATACCAAAATCGCACGATACAAAACGCACAGCACACATCGGCACGTGTATGGGCACCTTTACTGAGAGCCTTGTATTTGCCTATGGCCCAAAATTTTCAAGTAAGATTGATGTTGAATGAACTTGGAAGCCAAGCAATGTGTGACCTGGCAGCGTTCTGGATGGAAAACCAGGTGCTGAAGTGCCGCCGTCGTACACTAATATAACTATAAAGAGAAGCCGTTATCGCCACATAACTTTAAAATAATCAGAATAAACATCAGTGTTTTAGAAGGCTCAGCAATTAGCATGATATATAACTCCCATAATCCCCTGCAAACCATTGGCTCAGACATATTGCAACCATTTGGAGGTTTTGATGTGTTGGTCTATCCTAGATAGAGTGGATTGCAACTGTGTATAGGTGTTACAGCTTATTATGCTCTTAAGTGGCTTTTCTGCCACGTGGGAACACGCTTTACCAGCTTTTTAGCAAGCTAATTGTGCTTCACTGGAGTTGGTACATGCAGATGGGTGTGCTTCCTCTAGGCTTACTAAATGCAATTATTGATTATGCAACATCCCTTGTGCTAGGCATACCTATTTATGCTGACGTAAGGCTATTAGTTCAGGGGAAGTGGAAGATCCAAGAGGTATTTTGGTGTAATTGGGTGCTGAAGGGAATGTGGGTCTGTTTCAGATGAAAGGTCTGAGGACTGTTTTGATGCAAGTGTGGGTATGGGTGGCATGTGAAGTCCATAAAGGAGTTTAGTGTTGCTTTCGGAGTATTGTTTTTTTACATTCTGAGATATGTAATTGTTGGATCACCGTACATTTATTATTTATTTACAGTTTCTTATATGGCGCAGCAAATTCCATTGCTCTTTACAATAGGAAACAAACTGGGTAGTAACAAGCTGACATAGAGGGCCCTGCTCGCAAGCTTACAATCTATATGGATAATGGTATAGGATTTCATAGCATGGTAGTCCCTCTAGATTGCAAGACCAGTAGGTATCAAAGATTCCTGCTGCGATTTCTCCTAGATACATTCTGGAGGTCTAAATATTTGCGGCTAAAACCCAAAAATGGGTGTTTTGGGGGAATTGGCTGTATTTTCTTAAACTCAAAGAAGTGCAATTTCCAGCTAAATTATGTGTTGTAGTTGGAGCATCTCCCTATTAATGGGAAGGATACATCCAGCAAACATATGCCAATGCTCGGCTGAGGCTATTTATCAAGGATCATAACTGTGCATTTATGAGGTGAGGCTATTAAATAATAAGAGTCTATTTGTAAAGGATAAACCGTACTGCAGCCCAGATGTACTAAGCCTGAAAAGTGATAAAATGGAGTGATCAACCCCCAGCCAATCGGCTCCTACCTGCCATGTCACAGGCTGTGTTTAACCACCAACCAATCAACTCCTACCTGTCATTTTTTTTTTTTTTTTTTTTTTTTTAATCACTCGCCATTTTATCCCTTTTCAAGGCTTAGTACATCTTGCGTGGGGTAAAAGGGAGTGGGAGAACACGGACTTTGGCGTCTCTTGCACAGACAATTTACTGTCACAATGGCCCTTATTCTGATCGGTGCGGCCCGATCAGGATATGCGGCCACGACCGTGCAGGCGAATCCCCGCCTTCCATACGGATCGCCACCTCCGTCCGTACGCGGATATGTGGCGATCCGCATGAAAGTGGACGGGGATACGCCTCCTCCGTCTTGGGAGCAGCCCCTGCATTCGATGGTCGCCGAACATCGAATGCAGGGCCGCACGCTCCACTAGGTCCCGCCACCCAAGACCACACGGACACTTTCCGTGTGAAATCATGTATGGGGGCGGGCAGCTGACATCCGGCGATGTCAGATGCCCGCCCCCTACACACGCGTCACGGCTTCATTACCATGCATACGCCCCGCGTTTGCATGGGAACGCCCATGAAACGCGGGGCGTATGCATAGGGTAATGAGGCTAAGTAGCCCCTCACGCCCCTCTACGCCCCCTGTGCGGCGTGTAAAGAATACGTGCGGCGAAATCGCCTGCACATGCGCAGACGATAACCATCGGCGGGACGACCGCATGCTGAGAAATCCGCACCGATCAGAATAAGGCCCATTATGTTTTTTTTTTTTTTTTCCTGTGCATCTTAAAAATGCTTAACTCAAAAGTAGAGCACGTGTTGACTTAAGTGTTTTAGTTAAATTTCACAAAACACCTACTTAATCTTTCCGTATGATAATAAGGCTTAAGCTGGCCATACATCTACAGATCTATTGTCAGATTGCAAGACAGAGGGGGTTTGCAGGTGCACAATGCAATCATTACTGCTAACGTATTCCTTTTATAATTCATTTATGAGGATGTTAGCATACATTTGGCCAAATATATCTACCTGCTCACCACGTTAAGGTCTCCTCATTAGAGCAGGTCCCTAGCACTATGGGGTTCGTGCCTGGGGTACAGGGCACCCCCAAGCCAGTCCAGCAAAACCACCCCAGGGCATCAGATAAATAAAATATAGCTGTGAAGTGTAATAGAGTGTAAAGTATCGGGGGCGATAGGGGCTATAATCGCTGGGAATATGGTCGCAGGCGACCATATTGCCAGTGATTGGAGTGCGCACCAGCGATAAATCGCCGGGTGCGCGCTCCCGTTTTCTGCCCCATTGTAATCGCTGGTCGCAGGAGCTTGCTCCTGCGACCAGCTAATTACCTCTGCGGCTCCCCCAGCAGAGGTTCCTTTTCATCAGCGACCATCTCTGGTTGCTGATGAAAAGGAGACACTGAGCAATATATTGCTCAGCAATATATTGCTAGGGTACTTCTGTACTTTCACGGCGCCACTAGAAATCGCTGGATCGCGGCCATTGAATGCACTAAAAATCGGGTGCGACGCGATGCCCGCGATTTCCCATAGGGACCAATGTTAAATTTCTCAATTGACACGATTTTTCTGTTCAGTGCCTCAATTGACACGATTTTTCCATAGGAATCAATGTTAAATGGCCCACAGAGGCCAAATAGACACCCTGAAGTGTGAAATGGCCCCCACAATTGTTAACGCCACCCCACGATCAACGTGAACCCGAAGCGTGGCGAGCGCAGCGGTACGCGTCCTCCGACCTTTTCATACCCCCACTATCCACGTCGGCGTGGAGTTGAGAATAGAATAGTGTGGCGAGCCACCGAGCCCCGCGAGGGGACACGGATACCTTCACAGGTAAACGCGTCCCTTCGCGGGCTTCACAGGTATCCTCGTCCCCTCGCGGGGCTCGCCACGCTTCGGGCTCGGTGGCTCGCTGCGCTCGCCACACTATTCTATTCTCAGCTCCACGCCGACGTGGATAGTGGGGGTATGAAAAGGTCGGAGGACGCGTACCGCCGCCCCTCGCGGGCTCGCTGCGCTCGCCACGCTTCGGGTTCACGTTGATCGTGGGGTGGCGTTAACAATTGTGGGGGCCATTTCACACTTCAGGGTGCCTATTTGGCCTCTGTGGGCCATTTAACATTGATTCCTATGGAAAAATCGTGTCAATTGAGGCATTGAACAGAAAAATCGTGTCAATTGAGAAATTTAACATTGGTCCCTATGGGAAATCGCGGGCATCGCGTCGCACCCGATTTTTTTTTTTAGTGCATTCAATGCCCGCGATATCCTATCTGTCCTAATCTAGTGGCGCCGTGAAAGTAAAGAAGTACCATTGCTAGCAATATATCTCCCCCCGTGTGTGTACGCACCTTTAGAGTTGTGTTTTTGGCCAAAAATCAGATTGCAGTGCTAGAAGACACTCCATACTTGACGGACCTAGCACTGCATAACCTATTTTCCCTAAAGTCAAATCTGTACTCAAAGGCACCCTTTTACATCGAGGTAAAGGTGAAAACAATGGAGCTGTTACAATGGCTGACTAATAATGCGCTACAGCATGGCTTTAATGAATAAAAAAGAAGAATGCTAGAGTGTGTGGATGCAGAAGACGAGTACATAGCAGGGGAACAGAATTAAAATGTATTTACTATAATTAAATGTAAATGATCTTGTCAGACTTGTTTACTAGACACACCCCGTACATCCCAGGATGGCCATACAAACTATTGATTGAAGAAAAAAAATATTATATTTAACCAAAGCCCTTTTTTTTTTTTTTTTTTTAAACTTGAACAAAGTTCTTAAGTCCATATATACATTCATCGTATCCGCACTCACCTAGAGTATAATGCAGGAGCCTTTTGCCCTTGTCTGAAATCACATAGGAAAGTCAAGAACAGTTTTCCCCCTAATTATCATTAAACTAAACTTCTAAAATGTTAAATAGCTGTTGTATTATTAAAGCTAATAGGGTAAAAATATAGAGACCTAGAGAGACCCTTTTTCCCCCCCCCATATTACATTCACTGATCTTGTAGCTAAATTTTTCAATTGTGCTGGACCTGTAGTCACTGCCGGCCTAAAGCCAGGACTATAAAAGTAATGCATATCCTCTCTCTATATAGGTCTAGTGTCTGTCTCCGAAACACTGCCAGCTCTTTGCAGCGAGTGAAACTACATCTTTCTATCTGACTGGCTTATGTGCCAGTTTGTACAATATACACCATTGAATATAAAATTGTTCCCATAGTGAACAAAACGGTGTTCTACTTTAGTTTTACAGGGAAAATTAAAAACACTACAATATTTCACATTGCTGTCCACATGGTGGCTCTCCAGAGCTTTTTCTTTTTTGTGGTCCACAGTGTTCCAGAATACGCCATGGAATGTATTTCATGTCCTTTTTCTCAGTATTGATCAATGCTTGTAAAGATATCTTAATTTCCTCTACTTTCCCTTTCTCCCGCTACAAGCAACTAGGGTGAGCCTAGAACGAAGTAACCATTTTATGTCTGGTGAACCAACCAACCAATCACCTCCTAACTTTCAAGTTACAGGCTGGGTTTTAAAAATGACAATAAGGAGGTGATTGGCTTGTGCGTTATCACCAACCACTTTATCACTTCCATAGGTTTAATACATCTTCCCAATGTCACCCATGACTCAGGGCCAGATGTATAAAGCTCCTAACAGTCATGTTACAGGCTGGGTTTGGAAAATGACAGGTAGGAGCTGATTGACTGGTTAGTTTATCACTTTTATGGAGCTTAATACATCTGTCCCTCTGTATCAAATGGGTGTCTTGTCTGAGATGATGCGTGAAAGCGTCAGGGCTGCCACTAGTAATGTTGGGGCCCTGGACTGACCTTCATCTCCCTCCTTCCAGGACGGTCGGGTGCGCACGCTGCACTGTGTATTGTGCGTGCCTGGCTGAGGGGCGCTGGGTTGGGGATGCATTGTGCGGGGGATGGCGCTGTGCCACTGTGGGCAGCTGCCCGGGCCCCTCCAGCACCACCCTGTCGGCGGCCATGGAAAGTGTCTGCAATTAGAAAAAGTAAACTTGATTTAACTATAACTTCATAGGAAATGATTCTGGTGAGCTGACGCTGGTGTGAAAGCCTGCAGGGACATACTGTATTATTGGCCATTTAATAACTTTCGGTTTTTAATCTCCATTCACAAGTATTCATAGTGTTATGCTTCACTGCATGTTCAGTAAAATCAAAATTGCTTCACACTGACCCTCTTATAAGGAAATGGGTAGTGCGGCTCCAGGTTATTGGATCACAGCAGATGGGGCACTACATGTCTAAGCTGCTGTATAGCTGTTGTGCTGTTTACAAAACATTTTTTATGATCGTTGGTGCTAATGGCAATTTATCGGATGCTATTTGTATGCACTGTAATGCTATTTATAATGTGTACAGTACAGATTGTCAGAGCTGTGGTTTTTGCTGGCAGGGTTCACTCTAGGTCATTGCTTTGTATACTGGGAATGGATCTTTGCCTGACTATAAACCTCCCAATCCTCCCAATCATCTGTATCTGGCAAGGAGCACTAATGAGGTTTGTGTATAATCTATTCCACTTGTTTCATTAGAAGGAGTCAGTATCCAATCCCAGGGGTGGCTGCGCTTTAGTGTCAAGGCAACTGCTGGTTATTCACTCCCTGTACAGTCATCTACCACCCATTCATTCTTTTTTTTTTTTTTTTTTTTTTTTATTTATTCAGAAAAAACAAATACATAACATTTATATAACAATTGACATACAGACAAACAATAGACATTATTGGTTTACTTTAGCATCTGTGGGACATCCCCCGCACAATCTTACTGATTTTACCTTAGCTAGCTAGCTTATCTGCGTGCTACGCAGTTTTATAACAGCGAGATTGTTATATGTTACTACTCTGCTGCTATCATACCGTGCCAATATTGCTTGGGGCTTATCTGTACTCAATATTGCCTATTGTACATTTATTAAACATTACATCACTAGACAATACAATACAATACAATAAGCGGTTGATACGGTGACCTTTGTCCATTTCATTGAAATTTTTTTTGCATACATATACTGATAGAAAAAATTTTGGCTTTACAACATATGTTCCTGATATACTTTAAGCATGGTTCTTAGGTACTAAGATGTCTAGGTCCACCCCCTTTTCCCTTTCCCCCGTTTATTTTGTTATGTTATCACCATTTTGTTATATTATCACCACTTTAACCAGTGGATTGTGAACCTTTATATAATTTTTTTTTTTTTTTTTTTTTTTTTCCCCCCCCTTTGTGGTTTTTATTATTAATTCTATACCACAGTTTTACTGTGTCTTGTGTTGTTACAACATAATCTGTCATTTCCGTTTTATGTGCTACGTGTTTAGACTCGCATAGCGAGAGTTAATCCATCTGTGCCAAATTTTAAAAAAGGTGCTTATATTGCCTCTACTTGTGTAATTAAATTTCTCTTGTGCCATTGTGTAATTAACTAATTTTACCCACGCACCGTACTCTGGGCCTTCCTTTGCCATCCATTGTCTAGCTATTTGAACCTTGGCAAGTGCACAAACATTATTAATATAGACTTTGTCAAATTTATTATAGCTGCCCCCATTACATATTCCCAGTACACAGCACTTTGGTCCCAGGAGACTTATAGCTATCCCAGTATTGTTAATCGCCCTGACCACTTTACTCCAAAACGATCTCAGAGCCACACATTCCCATATGAGGTGCCACATTGTGCCTATTTCTCCTTGGCACTTGGGGCACCATGGCGACTTATTACCCCCCATTTTACCTATCCTCACTGGGGTCAGATAGCATCTATGCAGAACAAACAATTGGATCTGCTGTACCCTCAGCGAGTTAGTGGCTTTTGGTATGGATTTAAGCGCGTTATTCCATTCTTCTTCTGTTAACTCACCTAGATCTCCTGCCCATTTATCTCTTAAGGCATTAAGTTGATCTTTGGAGATAGCTTCCTCCACTATATTATAAAGCCTAGCTACTGCTTTTTTTTTTCCTTTTTCCCTTAATTCCTTTTTTACTGGTAGTGCTGAGATTATTGGTGTCGTTTTATAGAATTGGGCCTCTAGTGCACTCCTTAATTGCAAGAATCTAAAATAAAAGGATCGTGGGAGCGAGAACTCTGCCTCTATTTCCTCGTACGATTTTATCCCGGCCTCGGTGTAGACCTGACCTATGGCTGTAATGCCGTAGGGTCTCCAGGTTGTCTCCAATTGTAATGATTTTAGTTCGCTAAATCGCCTGTTATCTATTAGGGGATGTTCTGGATCCATGTCTGTGTGGGCCATCAGTTTAGATACTTCCCTCCAAATTTTTACGGCTTGGACGACCAGTGGGGCATCTTTGCGACTTATAACTCCTCTTAACAGACACTGCAAAGGGGTATACATTGCATTTGATTGTGCAACTAATATTTTTACATGATCGCTGCCTCTGTCTTCCATAACCCATTCGTATAGATGAGTTAGTTGACCTACTAAATAGTATAACCTAAAATTAGGAAGGGATAACCCCCCTTGTCCTTTTCTCCTCATCAAAGTATCTAGCCTAACCTTTGCCCTCCTTCTGTTCCAAATGAAGGAAGAGATTATACTATTAAGTTTTTGGAAGAAGCTCATGGGAATATAGACCGGGGATTGCTGTAAAATATAAAGAAATTTTGGTAAAATAATCATTTTTATTAAATTTACTCTGCCATATACTGATAGGGGCAATTTACTCCATGTTTTAAACTTATCTATAACCAGATCTATCAAAGGTTGTAGGTTAAGACTTACAAATCTATAGGGGTCCCTATCAATCCATAGCCCCAAATACTTAAACGTATCTGTCCACTTGATAGTAGCCAGAGCTCGTGTATGGGGATCGGGCTGCACTCTGACCGCCATTATGTTGGACTTGGATGCATTTACCTCGAATCCAGAGTAACCAGAGTGCCGCTCGATCAATTGCAAGACCTTTAAAATGGCGATATTATGATTAAGCATAAAGATGAGTAGATCGTCCGCATACAATGCCACAGTGTCCGATCTCTGTCCTATTTGAAAGCCAGTAATATCCGGATCCCTCCGCAAGGCACAGGCCAAGGGCTCTATAGCCAGGGCGAAGAGACCGGGCGAAAGCGGACATCCCTGCCTAGTCCCTCTAGAGAGGGAAAAGGCAGGAGACGTCCAACCATTCACCGAAACTCTGGCACACGGGCCAGAGTATAACAGCTGCACCCATTTCACAAAATTCGATCCAAAGCCAAACGCTTTCAAGACTTCCCATAGATACTCCCATTCTACAGCATCAAAAGCCTTAACAGCATCTAATGACATAATTGCCGCTTCATCTACACAGTTGTCATGAACCTGCAGATGTCTAAAAACTTTTCTTATATTAGTCGAAGTTGATTTACCGGGCATAAATCCGGTCTGATCCGGATGTATGATTTTAGCTATATATTTATTTAACCTTATAGATAGAATTTTTGCCAGTATCTTGGCTTCTGTTGGCAGCAGTGATATCGGCCTATACGCCTCCAATGCTTCCGGATCTTTGCCTGGTTTAGCTATCAAAATTATTCTTGCTTCCATCATGGACTGGGGACACACACCCAGACCATAGCAGGCGTTATAAAGATCAAGGAGCAGAGGAGCGAAGAAGTCGAGCTGCTTCTTATATAAGTCAATAGGGATGCCATCTAGGCCTGGCGCTTTACCGCCTGGCAGGTCTCTTATTGCATTTACTACTTCCTCAAGATCCACCGGAGCCTCCAATGCCCGACTATCTACTTCCTCCAGGGAGGGTAGGCCTATATTACTTATATAGCCCCTCAGTTGTTCTCGGTTATAAGGGGATCTAGATTTATAAACATTACAAAAATATTCTTTAAACGCACTTCCAATATCCGACGTATTGATCTGCTCCATTCCGTGTATATCAATAATTTTATTAATTATGTTTGGGGGATTGTCTGACTTAGCTAGGAAGGCAAGGTAACTCCCGGCTCTGTCTGAGTTCAAATATCTTTGCTGTGTGCTATACTTCAGTTTACTGATATTTTCTCCTTTAATGGTCTCCAACCATATTTCCCTTGCATTTTCCCAGACTTTCTTGGACTCTAAGCTGCCGTCTATCAGATACTTCATCTCTGCCTCCCTGCATAGTTTTTCCAGCTCTGCTATTTTTTCTTGACTAACCCTTCTAATTACTGAGATTTTTTTTTTAAAAATGCCTCTCATATAGGCTTTAAATGCATCCCATGTTGTCAACTCAGAGGCAGACCCCCTGTTCAATCTCCAGAACTCCTCCCACTGCTCTGTTAATCCATTCATCACCTCTGGTGTATTCAGCCAAGAGGGATCACATTTCCAATGATGACAACCTTTATCGACCATCTCCTCTAGCACCACTACCAAAGGAGAATGGTCCGAGATGCCTCTGGTTTTATACTCAGTGCTTATTATTTGTGGGAGCAATGATCTGGAAACCAACACAAGGTCTATCCTCGAAAAGGCAGAATGCGATGCTGAATAACAGGAAAAATGCATCTCCTTAGGATGCCTCAGTCTCCATGGGTCAACCAACCCCATATTTTCCACATAAGTAGCGAAGCCCCTGGAGACACTGCCCCTACTATTAACCCCTACATTTTTGTGCCTCTTATCTAAATTAGCATCTAGAACATTGTTAAAGTCCCCTAAGCAAAACATTGGGACATCTGGGGTTTGGGCCGCAAATTCCGTAATTTTCACCATCACGTCATAGGAGAATGGCGGGGGAATATACACAGCAAACAATAAAAGATGATAATTATTTATGACACAATCAATAAAAATATATCTCCCGCCAGGATCTATTTTAACTTTGGTATATGTAAACTTAACGCTTTTTTTAATTAAGACGGATATACCTCTAGCGGACGAGGTAAAAGGAGCATGGAAGATGTGACCTACCCAAGCTCTTTTGAGTGCTAATAATTTCCCACCTGTAAGGTGGGTTTCGGAGAGACAGGCTATATCAACATTTTCTTTCCTAATATACCTAAGCACAAGTGCCCTTTTTATCTGGTCATTGAGTCCCCTGGTATTCCATGCTAGTATCCGTACCATTTATGTTGCTTGGCCACTGATTTTTCCTGCTTTACTAATATCCTATACCAACCGCACAAAACAACATATATACATTTACCCCCCACCCCCCACCCTGTATACCTACCCCCCCTAGGCATACCTACAATAAGGATCCCCCCCTCAACAAACACACCCCGCCCAAATCACTTATAAAACACACTACACCCACCCTGGGGCTAACAACCCTTTGACCACTTTACCAGTGGAGTAGTGATAGCATAACCCCCCCCCCCCGGCATTTTACACAGTATTTCTACACTTATAATTAATCTGCTGCGTTTTTTTTTTTTTTTTTTTTTTCAATATATATTTTACATTTTTTTTTTTTTTTTTTTTTTTTTTTCCTATCTTAAGTCTGCCCTTCTATTGATTCCTTCCAATACTTAAATGCACTGCCAAGAGCGGTACCACTTATCCCAGCAGCCTTGCATACGTCAAAAACATTAATGTTTATACAATCGCGAAGCTGTCTAAGCTCTCCACCAGCCACCAAATGTGATTTCTATTAGCTTTTAGAAGGAAAACGGACGTCCATCCAGTCACAAGCCTCTTTTGGGGAGAAAAAGAATTTAACTTCATCGTCTACCACCACTCGTAGTTTGGCTGGAAATAGCATTGCATATTTTATATCCAACTGTCTTAGTCGTCGCTTAACATCAGAATATTTTGCTCTGCTTTTTTGCACCTCTAAAGAGAAGTCAGGATATACTGCCAATTTAATTCCTTTGTAATCCAAGGGGCCTTTCATACGAGAAAGACGGAGTATTGTGTCCCGGTCTTGATAATTGAGCATTTTGAATATAAGAGTGCGTGGTGGTGCCCCCGGAGGTGGAGGTTTGGTTGGCACTCTGTGCGCCCTTTCTATGGCAAATTGCCCAGAGAACGATGAGACATCGTAGTTGTCCCGAAGCAGTTGTTCCACAAATTTAGATATTGCGGTCCCTTCCTCTCTCTCCGGCAGTCCTATCAACCTGATATTATTGCGTCTTAGTCTGCCTTCGACGTCGGACAGTTTGGAATTAATATCTCGAATTTGGTCCGCCATTGTAGAGACAGCCTTCAGCAGCTTATTGTTAGTATCCTCCACGCTAGACACACGACTTTCTGCCTCTTTAATACGTTCTTTTACTGACTTTACATCTTGTTTTATTTGTACCAGGTCAGATTGCAAATCATTAATTCGCTCGGTCAGACGTGTTTCACTTTTGCTGATCGCCTCTAATATCTGCTGCAGCGAGGTATCTGGGGTAGCAGGGGGATTAGAGCCTTTTACTGGCGTAGAATGGGGGGTATCTGTGGCTGAGTGTGAGGTATTACCTGGCTGAGTCCTTGAGTACTTTTCAAGTCGTGCAGCTGCAGCAGCTGCAGCTGCGGTGCTGGTTTTACCCATTATCCGGATGTATGATCTGGGCCTTTTAGTGGGTTACTCCTCACTTGTCCTGGCTTCTTTTAGCGCCGGATACTGCAAGCAACACCTTTTAAGCCTTAATACTGACACCGGGCAACCTGCCTCACACACTGCTGGTCCTAGATTTACCCAGGGCCAGTGGGGGGCTGCAGAATCGCCCGCTATTGGATACAATTCAGGGTACAGTTCAATCTCCTGTAATCTCTGCACACACTTTATTGGGCACCGCAGCCCAGTCGCATATGCCACTACACCCCGCAGATACAGGACAGTTAGATAGTACCAGACTCACCCCCTGCTTCACCTCCTGAGCGACAGCATAGCTTCCCGTGCGGTGTTTCTTTGGTATAATTACCAGCAATTTGTTTCTGATCCTCCGCAGCGTGTTCACCGAGCCTCGCTCCGTCTCCTGCTGCACAAGGCTACGTCGCGGTCTGCAGGTTAAACAGCGCCAGTCATACGCGCATATTTCTACTCCCGAAGCCGAAGACACAGGATAGTAGTGGAAGAGAGCCTCTCCGTCGGGTTCGCCGCCCTGGCTCGCTAGCGTGGTGCATGGACCGGCACTTGGGCGTCACACTCTGCCGGAAGCAGACGTCACTGATCGGGCATTCTGTTACGCAGCCACCGTTCGGATATTCAGCCGGGGGGAGCAGCCATCACACTCCTCACTCCTTCCCGTCCGTGGTCACGCCCCCACCAATAGAAAAATAGCACCACCCATTCATTCTGGTGCCACGTGAGATGTCCCGTCCCACATCAACCGTAACAGCCTACACACCGTGCCAATAACTGGTTCTAGCAGCCACAGCTTTATGGAAGCATTCCAACTGTGTATACATAATACTGCTAGTACTTTATTATCAGGCCCAAAGGTGATGATGGAGGGTAAAGGGACACATATCACACGTGTATATACTGTATGCAGTAAATCAGCTTCATTTTTCAATTGCACAGTGAAAATCTGTCATAAAGAGTGTGTGGAAATATGCAGTCATGTGTAATGCTGGGCACACACAGGACGACAAGGGTCCGATCCCATCAATCTAGATCCAATTCCGACTGATTAGATGTAGATTGTGTGGTGATTGGGCCCTTTTCTGTCCTGGTGTGGTCCGATGCCGATCCGATGCGCGGTCCCGCGGGTCGGTCATTATTCAGATTCTACCTGCAGCAGGTAGGATCTGGAAACAATACTCCCGGGTGCGAGTCGCCATCGGATCGGACCCTCTCACGGTGCATCGTGAGCGGGTCGTGCCCCCCGTGTCATCTGACCCGCTCACAATGTGCATCGTGAGCGGGTCGTCCTGGTGTGTACCCCGCATTATAGTCACAGGAATATACAACCGGACCGCAACTGGGATTCTTGTCATATACCCCCCCCCCCCCCCAAACAATCTGAAATGTAAGAATCTAGCCTCAATTATTTCATTTCATCAACCTGAATATAAAACTGTTCTGTTTAACCAGGTCTACCCAGTCCCACAATGCTTTTGCATGATAAATTGAAAATTCAATATGTAGTAGTAATAATAATAATTTATTATTGCCATATAATGTTTAAAACTAATTATTTGACAAACCACATTAGTTTCTGTTCTTGCCTTTTTGTTTAGATGATTGATCAGAGTGAGGGTCCTGCTCCTCAGCCCCATATACACTAGCCGGTATGCTCTATGAGCGATATTGGCAGTGTTCCCCCTGAACTCACTAGAAAACTATATGCAGTAGTATGTACGCTGGTACATTGGTAAGCTATATCAGTCAGTGACTTCATCGGGACCCGCTGAACATGCAGGTCATTGGCTATGTAGGAAGAATTTACCTGCATGTTCAGCAGATGGAGGGAGTCGTTAACGATGGAGCAGTGGAACGTGGGAGATATTGAGTGCAGAAGGGTCTTCTGAGCGATATTATTTCATTTCTCATCTAGCGTATATGGGGCTTGGGGAATCTGTACATTTGTGGGGAAATGGGTGGAACCCCAGATACCTGGAAATGTCAATTTGGAGACTGAGAATTTAGCACACTGTAGATGCAGGGTGGCATTGTGAAGGCACAACATGATGTGAGGGGTCTGCCATAACAGACCCAGGCTCTTTCGATCAGTAATCTGAGAGATTAGAGAAGTTGCTACCCCATACAGAGATGGTAGGGACCCACTTTAAGTACCGCTGGTTTAGAACATATTAAAGCTTGGTACACACTATATGTTATTCGGAGAGATCTATCTATCTATCTAAATCTGATGTGTTAGAATGAGAAAATCTAAATATCATCCAGTGTGTATGCATACCTCCCAACTTTACCAGCTCAGCAGGCGGGACGCTGCCAAAATTTTCAGGGCGTGGCCTAATTTGGGGGCGTGGCCTATACTCACGGCTCTCCCGCGAGGCCACGCCCCCATTTTGCCGCTATGGGGGCATGACCCAGAGGCTCTGTGAGCCTCTAGCCATGCCCCCAGCCCCCTGGCTGCGGGAATAGACGCTGTGCGCATGCTTAGCAGCTGACAGGGGGGACTCCCAACAGCCCCCCCACACCGCGGGACACTGCCGCCCGCGGGTGGGACAGGCCCTGATAATCGGGACTGTCCCGCTAAAATCGGGACTGTTGGGAGGTATGTGTATGCACTGTCGCTGACTGCTCTGCCTGCAGGATGATGGAGGTAATCACTAGAAAAAGCCATGGCACAGAATAGAGTGTATACATTTGCCGATGCAAAGTCTATGTCTCTGCTGATATCACTGGTTGGTACACACATGAGTCTGTTGCAAATTTGTCTACTATGGGATTCAGGGAGATGCTGCGAAATAAGCGCCAATGGAGAATATAATGCAGCTGCCTACAAATGAGTCATGGGGTCATGAAGGTTCATGTTTTCTTGTGACTTCTTCTGTCCAGCATTTATTTGTTCTAGTGAAGGGGTAAAAATGAAACCAGCATATTTTTATGTCTCAAGCTTCATAGTCTTGAACTATGCTGTATGTCTACCAGTGACCTGCCTGACACATAGGCTTGTTTCCTCATTGCATACAAAGACTTAAGCAGTAAGTGGAAGTCCATGGCTAAATAAGATGACTATAACTGGAACTGCAGTTATTTCATTTTTTAAATGGAGGTGATAGAGGCTAAGGGAGGTATTCAATCATGGGCCACGGCTATCGAGCTGGCCCGACAGCCGTGACCCTGTCCCGTTCTTGGTCTGCTCAACCGACTAAAAGCAGGCAGGTTTCAATGTCCCACCTGTAGCGGGACCAGAAGGGGGCATAGCCGGGAGCTCGTCTCTTCCCGGCCGTTCACAAGAAGTCGGACTCGCTCTGTTCAAGCAGGCCCAGTAACTACTGTTAATTTAAATCAAAACTGGATGCATTTTTGTCCACTAAGGGAATCCTATAGATATGACTTTTACTCAAGTCAGTAGTTCAAAGTTAGATAGGTTGAACTTGATGGACTAACGCAGTGGTAGCCAACTCCAGTCCTCGAGAGCTACCAACAGTTCCCATTTTCCAGACAACCTAGCTGCTGCACAGGTGCACTCATTACTAGCTGACACATTTTTAAAAGATCCACAGGTGGAGATAATTACTTAATTGCTTGTGGTTCTGGGGCAGATTTATTAAGCTCGGTGAAGTGATAGTGTCTGGTCTTTATCACTGGCCAATCAGCTCCTACCTGTCATATTTCGTACCAAACCTGTAACTTCAGAGGTAGGAGCTGATTGGTCGGTGATAAAGTACCAGGCCAGCCATATTATCGCTTCACCGAGCTTAATAAATCTACCCCTCTTTGAGGAGATCTGGGAAAACATTAACTGTTGGTAGCTTTTTTTCAGCCTTTCGTTCTTTTTAGTTACGATGTGGCTTTGGTGTGATAACTGTATTGTTTTAAACAAGCTTTGCTATTTCTTTATTTTCAGAATGTGAACATTAAGTTTTAGATAGGGCAGTAATTTTTGCTTCAACAGAGAACAGTGCCACCTTGTGGCAAAAGGTGGCACCTGTGTGGATGGTTTGTCTAGTTTGAGGAACCTTTCTTGGACATAGGTAGACCATTATTTTACTAGAAGATATTACTACTTAATTTTGCTTGCAAAACAAGTAGATGAAATTGAATTTACAATCCTTCATATAATTTAGCATTGCATGCTCTAAGATTTATGCTCTTAAAAGCCAATTATATTTTTATCTGGCATAACTTTTTCTACAAATATGACAAATTGGACGCCACCTGATGGCTAAAAATTAAAATGCATAGCAAAGTGTACAAAGTGCTATTGCATAACAACATAAATACTTAAGCAGTTTACCATTTCTGTTTCATGTGTATTCAGTTTTCAGAACCTCCTTAACTTCTTATGTTTGTGACTGTTTGGAACACACCATTATGTAATCTGCTTTAGTGCTACTTCTTGCTTTCCTGTTGCTCCCACACAGTAGAAGTGGCCGTAGTCCCTGCGATCTGTATAAGGGCTCATTGCCCCCAATGTATGATGGGTATCTGTAGTCCATGTATAGTGCTTTCGCTCTCTCTCAGGGCCGCCACCTTCAGTCCGGGTTCCCCCCGCACTCGCGCACCCCCCCCCCCCTTCCCCGGAACTGACCTTCATTCACACTTACTTACCTAGCTGCGGCATTCCACGTCTCCTCAGCAGCACACACTACAGTGCAGCCTGCAGAGTGCCGAGCCCCTCTGTGTCCTAGGCTCAGCGCTCTGCAGGCATGCACTTTGTATCGTGCATGCCTGGCTGGGGGGCTGCCGGGTGGGGGAGGCGGTGTGCAGGGGTGGATGGTGTCGCTGTGGGCAGCTACCCGGGCCCCTCCAGAGGCCGAGGCCCGGGACAGCTGTACCCACAGCACCCCCTGTCGGTGGCTCTGCTCTTTCTAAGCCGCACTATACCTTTGCTAGCTCTAAATTTAATGTCTTGAGAAATAGGGGGTATTCAATTCAGGGTCCCGACAGTCGGGACCATGGCCCGGTTTCAGTCCGCTCGCCTGTTTTTTGGCAGGCAGGATTCAATGTCCTACCTGCCGATTGGCAAAAAGGTGGCGCGTCTGCGAAAACGGCAGTGGATTGTCCAGATCCGGCTGAGATCTCGACCATACTTGGCCATTTTTCGGTCTAATGGGCCCGATGGCTTTTAAAGTCGTGTTCGTTCGGACGAGATGCCGCTTCAATGCTGCCGGGAAAGACCGCATTAAATATGCGCCCACCGCTATTTCCCCAGCCAGAAATAGCGACGGGCATTGAATATCCCCCATAGACTATTGTATTACCTATTTTGATGTAGCTTCATATGTTTCATAAATGTTATTGCATTCTCCACTGATGATCTCTTTTTTTTTTTGTTTCATTTCAGATATTTATTTGTTGCCATCACTCCAGCTCTCCCCTTAATTGATTTCCAAAATGAAGATAAAAGAGGAAATAAACCCAGTGCTGCTTTGCATCTTGCATTGCTTTATGTGGCTTTATGATGTTATTGTCTTTGTTCCCTGGTACTTACTCTCTGGAGCAAGGGAAAGGCAACGGCGGGCAAAGCGGATAAAAGCCGAGCCTCTGACTGATGATCCGAGCAGCCCATTCCGCTCGGTGGACAGCCCCCACAGTCTCGCCTCCTCTCTTTATCAGGGCTGTGATACTCTGGACAAGGTCTTCAAGCACGCCACAGACCTTTTTAAAAACAAGAGATGCCTGGGAACCAGAGAAGTGCTTAGTGAGGAGGATGAGATCCAGCCGAATGGAAAGGTCTTCAAAAAGGTGTGTATTCATCTGTAGTTGGAACCACTATGCAATCAGTTCCTTGGCCATGGTATGACAAGGTGAGATTTAAGGTGCACAGACTGTAATGCCCAGTGGTGGCAGTAATTTTATAGACTGCACCAGCTTATGAGATGACCACACACACTCACACCAGTGCCTCGGTGATGCCAGAAGTTCCTTGTGAACTCTTGGTCGAAGGGCACAGAGGGCTTAAATAACATCACTCACCGGTTCACGTTACAAATTCCCATTGCTACTTTGTATGTGGCTTTGTTTTACACATTTTGGGGGTCGTTTACTAAGATGGGAGTTGTATTTCACATGGGATGTTGCTATGGGCAACCAATCAGAATCTACTTATTTATTTAGCACCCTCTAGAAGATAATAGACAGGATCTGATTGGCTTCCCATGGCAGCATCTCATCTTAGTACATTTCCCCCTTTGTGATTTACAGGATATTGCCACTTTCAGACAAGTTGTTTCTGTTCAGTCTGTTTCTTAGACCAAAACCTACATTTTACTTCTGCGTTGTTGTAGAAGGTACAGTGTATTCTGAGCTCCTGGAAATTATATTATTATATATGCAATAAAAAGTTTGTGTACCGCGTACAAATCTGTGATATTATTGTGATAATGTTGCATTGTCACGAGTACAAATGTGAAAAAAATGACCTCTGCGTTAAAGGTTGAGAAGACCCCACACAACAAAAAAGGTTAGTTAATCGTGTTCATTCTTGCACGCAGCAGCTGTTGAAACCCGTTAAGCCATACTTGCCTACTTTCAAATTCACCTCTCCGGGAGAAGCCTGGAGAGGCAACATGTCGGGGGCGGGAGCAAGGCTGACATCACTTGGCCCCGCCCCCATGCCGGAAAACTCAGTGATTCACGGGCCTGCGGAGGGGGGCGTGGCTTAAATGCAGCGAAATTCCGCAATGGCGTCATTTTTGCCCCTCCCCCTCTCCGTGGACCATGATTTCCAGTAATTAAACCAGCGGGCATGGGGGAGTGGGGGCTATTACCACAAAGTGGGAGACTTGCCTACTTTCTCGGAGGTCCGGGAGAAGGACCCGATTTCCGGGGGGCTCCTGGTCCTTCCGGGAGGGTAGGCAAACCTGCGTTAAGTTCTTCTTCCTGCCTGGGATGTCTATCTGGTGTGGTGCTTCTAACACAAGTCTGGTCTGCAAATACAGACCTCCCTGTAATAGAAGCATCACAGCACAGACACCCCAGGCAGGGGTGTCACTCCAGATGCAGAGGGCTAGAATGTACAGGAAAGTAAGCTGTATTTGACAGCTCTTCATCAGTGTTTAGTGAATTCTGTTTTGCATGCTATGATACAGGTCATCGATCCACCCATTCATCCGCCCCCACAAAAAAAAAGGAGGGGAGGAGAAAAAGGTAAGAAGAGGAGAAAAGAAGGGATGTAAGTCAAAAAAGCAGTCGGCAAACTAAATATCACAATCTATTGGGACACATCCGTCTACTTGCTGATACCAAGAGGTGGTTTAAATACATTTTCGGATTGCTAATTTGGTAGGAGTAGGAAGAGTATGAATATATTTAATTGAGAAGAGATAGGGGAGATGAAGATTGCGCTGGGAGCAGCTCAGTTAGGTGACAGTGAAGAGGGCACACATGAAATCCGAAGTGTTGCGGTTTTACTTGTCACCACTAGGGTGCAGTATTTCTATTCCATTGAGTTGTGCTGGGTGAACAGAGGATGCACATTTTGAAGACTTAGAATTTTTTCTGCTATAAGTGGCCTCGCACTCTCTGCAGTGTATATAATAATGGTATTTAGGTATGGTTCCAAAATTGTTTTCCCTCATAATAAATTCTGCCTACACTTACTGTATTTCCTTCCTTGCTGGGAGTTGGTTATATGTGACGTACATCTACATGCTGGTTATCTCTCACGCCTGTTATTTGACATCATTTATTTCAAGCTGACTCACTATAAAAAGTAGTGTTGTGAAAGTAGTATATGCACCATCAGCTGTATTTATGCTAACTGTCCTGCTAGATTTTCTCTTGACACTCCATTTTACTACTGTGCAGTTTATGGGTTTATGTACATTTACAGTGTTTGCTTTCCATTTAACAATAATACTGCTTTCACATTGCAGAAACCGGTATTGACCCTGTATCCTTAAATGGGACTTTAAAACGGGTCTGAGCCTTGAGACCTTTCACATTGCAGGTGAAAACCGTTTTAAAAATCATTTAATACCATTCAAACATTCAACCCGTTTAACCCCCAAGGGACACGTTTCAAGCCATTGAAATAGAGCTGTTCAAACTGCCAAAAAAACGGCTTTAAAACGTGTAGGACTCTGCTTTTTAACCGTGTTGAAATACCGGTTAACTTTAACCTGTAACTCAACTCTGGCACTTTCACATTGCAGCCTTAAACGTTTTAAAATGGGGAAAAAAACGGCAATATACCGTTTTAAAAGTGCCATGTGAAAGGGGTATTAATGTATTACTAGTCTATCCCATCAACTGTTTCTTAAGATATTTAGGGACAGATGTATCAAGCTTTATAAAGTGGAGAGCTAAACAGTCAGCCAATCGGCTCCTACCTGTCATGATATAGTCTGGGTTTGAAAAAAAACGACAGGAGCTGATTGGATGGTTGTTTCTCACTCTCCACTTTATCACATTCTGAGGCTTGATACATCTGGCCCTGACGGTGAGTTTTCAAGAGCTGTTCCTCACAGATTTCTTCATAGATTTTTGGGAGACTGACTGACTTCTCCAACAACAACTCTGGAAGCACCCCAATAGGTGTCCCTTATAAAGAAGACCTTTATGTATAACCTCATATCTCCTTATACAGGTTGTTCGCTTGTGTACTAGGGGTGTGCAGGGCTTCCAACGGATAGAGTGCAGGGCTGTGGCGTGTGACTGCCACTGACGTGCTGTAGGACAGCTCCCCAGAGAAGAGAGGGTTAGTTGCTGAGCTAATCCTCTGCTCACCCAAGTGTTATTGTGAGCATGGAAAAGCCTCCTTACTGGCTTAAAGGGGAAGTGATGGTAGATGGGTGTGTGCATTGTGGCTAGCTATATAAAAATACTCTCACTGCTGACAAAATGGAATACCTCTCACGTGTCCATTATGAAGCTGATGTTAGATGTCTAGTCTGTCAGGACACCATATGTAGCCTTCTGTTTAGTTAACAGCATAGACTTTAGAGGCTTACACAGACATCACCGATTTGTTGTATTTCTCCTTGAAAGGAAATCCTGCACACATGACGGAAAATGCACTGTACAGATTTACCTCAGCTTTCCAGTGTAAATGTAGTGGCCGAGTTCTGTGGGGACCAGTGGGTGTCAGCTGAAAGGTATGCAGTGTCTAGGTAGACAGTCAAAAGAGCGACATGGTCAAAAATTAGACACATGGAAAGGTTGACACGAGTTTTTTCACCATTTTTGGGTGTCCATGTCAACACCTGTTGACATGGACGCCCAATTAGTGTAGCGCATGCCGTCATATGGTCACTGCTTCAGGCCTGATGCCTCACTCTGCTGGTGCTTTGATCGGAACACTTCACAGTTCCCAATTGTAGTATTTACTTGTGTCTACCTAGACAATGTAGACCAGGCATGTCCAACCTGCGGCCCTCCAGCTGTTGTGAAACTACAGATCCCAGCATGCATTACCTAATAGCAGAACTGTGGCAAGGCATGATGGGGCTTGTAGTTTCACAACAGCTGGAGGGCCAACTTTGGACAAGCCTGCTGTAGACCTTTCAAGTGCTTCCCGGTCATTTTATATGCAGGATCAAAGCCTGTGCGTAATTTGGGTGGTTGTTTGATCTGCTGTTCTGTTTTAGTGCTATCCTCTTTAGCCCACTTTAATTTCTCAGTAGTAGACTTGCCATAACATCCCTTTTTAATATGGGACACCTACAGTATGTTTTTACGCAGGCTCCGTGGCCAATTAAAGAGGGATACGGTCGTATTGTCGACCAAACTTGGGTCAACAGTCATTAGGTCGACTAGCAACAAGGTCGACAGGTGTCTAGGTTGACATGGTTTTAGGTCAACAAATGCTTTAGGTCAACATGGGTTAGGGCGCGAAGTCGACGGGTTTTTTCACTGTTTTTTGAGCCGACGTGCCGAGAGGTGTATTTCATGTCCTACCATACACTAGGGCGTGGTGTTAGAATAAAATAGTGTGGCGAGGCACCGTGCCCGAAGCATAGTGAGCGGCTGCGGTTCACTTCCAACTTTGTCCATGTTGACATTCGGGTAAAAACCCCATGTCGATCTTGCGACCTGTCAACCTAACCCATGTCGTCTTTATGCATTTGTCGACCTAAACCCATGTAGACTGTCCCATGTCGACCTAGTTGCCTGTCGACTCAACGGTGTCGACGTAAGTCGGGTCGAAAATACGATCCACACCCACTTAAAACCTAGTGAAATGCAGGCTTGAATTCAGTCAGCTACAGAACCTGTGTAAATCATAAGTGTACCAGATTAAAAGGATGGGACAGTGATTTGCTTAGCCCAGAAATATGTGGTATAGCAGCTGCTTGCACACAGTTGTGTCTACCGTTTTATCGCACAATACAACACTACCCTGTGCACTATCCTGGTCACCACAGCTTAGCCTGTTAGAAGTATTGCTAGAAAACATTAATCGCGACAAATCTCCTTTGTTCCTCTGTGCTGTCCAGCCAAATGGCATGTAGCAGCAGTGGAAGTATATTGTGCTCAGTAGCCCATCCCAATGTATAACCTCTAATTGGCCTTTTCTCCCACTTTATTGATCTCTTTGTAACCCCTCACAGGT
Organism: Crinia signifera; assembly: GCF_055691185.1. Classification (NCBI taxonomy): domain Eukaryota; kingdom Metazoa; phylum Chordata; class Amphibia; order Anura; family Myobatrachidae; genus Crinia; species Crinia signifera. Next base: position 276,854,801 of record NC_139219.1, read on the forward strand.
GATCCTGGGACAGTACAACTGGATATCGTTCGAGGAGACCTACGTGTCCGCCTCTCAGTTTGGGAGTGGACTGGCTGCGCTTGGCCAGAAACCCAGGTCTACAATTGCCATATTCTGCGAGACCCGAGCGGAGTGGATAATCGCTGCACAGGCATGCTTCATGTACAATTTCCCACGTGAGTAATATGCCACACTCTTGGGGGAATGAACCGCTTGTCTAGGAATGGAATTCCCATCCAGGCGATCGATTAAACTGCACTATTTTATACTAATGCTGATCAGTGCACGAGGCTGTGCTGTGGGCGTCACACACCTGCTGTATGTGCATTGTGTGCAGTGATGATGTGCGCGCTCTGTACATAACTGGTAATAAGTCATCTAGCGCCTCTTCCATACTTTGTGCTCAAACAAACTGGGTCGAAATAGGTTGTCAAGGGTATGGTCGGAAGGTCGACAATGGAAAGGTCGATAGTCAAAAGGTCGACATGAGTTTTCATATTTCTGACCTGAATGTCAACACAGTCGACATGGACACCGTCTTAGTGTACCGCATCCCCTCGCATGGCTCTCTGAGCTCAGCACACTATTTTATTCCCCCACCACACTGAAATGGATGGTAGAGCATGAAATACCACCTGTCGACCTACCCATTGTTGACCACCTGCTTGTGTCGACATCTCACATGTTGACCTATGTCCGGTGTCCACCTAAGTCCTGCCGACCTTAATAGGGTCGTCCTAATGACCGTGCCCCATAAAGGTGTCGTGTTTTTTTACTTCAGGGTTAATTCACATGAAGAAATAAACGTCATATATCTCAATGGACATTTCAAAAAGGGTATGGGTCATTGGGCCGTCCAAATTAAGGTCGACCACTGAAGGTTGACGGGGCTTTTGTCGACACATGAAAAGGTCGAGTAGATCAAAAGGTTGACACAAGCATTAGGTCGACCGTAAAAAAGGTTAACCTGACTTTCACTTTTTTTTTTTTTTTGTCCCGAATGTCGACATGGGCACTGTATCTGTGCACTGCGTCCCCCCTCAGGGTTCGCTACGCTCGGCACACTATTCTATTCTCCCTCTACGCCCTAGTGGATGGTAGGGCATAAAGCGCAACGGAATATGCTGCGCTATATAAGAAACTGTAAATAAATACAACCTTAGTTATGTCAACCGAATGACCGTATGCCTTCTAGAAAACATAACATGCATTCGATTTCTGAAATGTACTTGGACTTTGAGCTGTAACAGTTTTATTTCACTTTGAACTGTGACAGTTTGTAGCTTGCAAACAGTCCAGAGGTGTAACTAAATATTCGTAGGCCCCATAGCAAAAGTTTGTAAGGGCCCCCTATTTATCAACTGATGGTGATAAATGTATGTAAAACATATTACTTAGACAGTAAAGATGGGCCCCCTTCAGCTCTGGGCCCCATAGCAGCTGCACCCCTTGCACCTATGGTAGTTACGCCCTTGAGTCCACCCCCAAAAAATATTTCCAGTAGGCTTAGATGAAGCCTAAAGGGAAACTGCTCCTAGCAGCTTGTAACGGCTTCGTTATACTCCAGCTGGCATCTTCCAGTAACTGGAATAAGCCTTAAGGAAGCAACGTTGTTCTAGAAGAAACATTGATACACAGGCATTTCATATATTAAAATCATGCGGCAGATTTTAAAGCAGTGGACTATATGCTCCCATATTGTGTACATGGGGCCCGATTTATGGAGATCTGATGGCATGGGGGCCGATTATGAGTACATTGCACATGCGTATGGTTTGCAGAATGCATGCACGAGTGCTGGGATGAAATCGTACTATTTCTATTCTCTTGCAGTTTTCAAGGTTATTCACAGGAAGTAGCGTCTGGGGGGTGGAAACCGTCCATTTGGTGGGAGTGCTAAGGAAAAACACTGGAAGTGTCCGGGAAAACACTAGGTGTGTCTGAGCATTTTAAGGGAGGGTGCGTTATGCCAGCTCTAGGCCGGATATGCCTTTTGCCATCACACCGACGAGTCTGTCTACTCTGAGCCTGTGATGACTTGTGCCCAGTATAGTAATCATTCAATGGTGGGCCTGTTACCAGGGATTTTGGACATATTCGCACAGCTGCAAATGGGTTTGTAGCTGTAAACATCCACACGCGCAGCAAGCACATTCACTCCAGCCGGGGTGGCATCTTAACTGAACGCTGCCTGTGTGATCAGGTCTGAATTAAACCCCATGGGAATGAATGTATTCATACACCTAAATGTAGACTTGTGTGTCCACCTCATACCCATACACTCAATGTGACCTTTATTTATTTATTTACAGTTTCTTATATAGCGCAGCAGATTCCGTTGCGCTTTACAATGGTAGACAGTGATACAACAAACTGGGTAAAGCTGTGTACACACGCTTAGATTTGCTTTAGATTTGATGTTAGATTCGATTTTCTATTAGATCTGGCATTAGATCATCCCATTCGATTTGGCATTAGATCTGTACTTTTGCAATCGATTTCACAATGTAGGCACAATGTACTCATTTGATTTACTGGATCGAATTCGAGATTTCCTTGGGTGCACAGTAGATTTTTCTATTCGATTTTGAGAAAACGGGAGCGCACATCGAATCGAATGCAGATCGAAAGTGTCCTAAAAACCATTCGATGTGGATTCGATTTTGCTTCTATAAGCAAAATTGAATCGAAAACTGAAAAATCTAAAGCCCAGTACACACACATCGATTTGCTTTTGATTTGATGTTAGATTCGATTTTCTATTAGATCTGGCATTAGATCTTTCCATTCGATTTGGCATTAGATCTCTACTTTTGCATTAGATATCGAATTCGATATAGAATTTGATATACATTCATGGTACATTGTACACATTCGATTTACTAGATCCCTTTCGAGATTTCCTTGGCTGCATAGAGGATTTTTTTGTTCGATTTGGCGAAAACGGGAGCGCGCATCGAATCGAATTTAGATCGAAAGGAACAACAAACCGAAACGATTTCTTACAGGATTCAATCTGATTTTGCTCCTATAAGCAAAATCGAATCGAAAATGGCCAAAAATCCAAACGTGTGTACGGCCCTTTAGCGTGTGTGCACAGCTTTCCAGACAGACTTGGAGGTTAGAGGGCCCTGCTGCAAGCTATAGGGATACTTGACGCCATTGTCAATATGAACTCACACCTGCCTATACTTGATGCAATTAATGTGCCCGGAAACCAGAGCATTTACAGCTCTAAAAGAATATTTGGTTTCACTTTTGTGTGAATTTGGCTAACCGGGGGAAGGGTGGAAGATGGGGTGATCTTGTTGGCATTTAAATGCTGCGACTATATCAATTTGCACCCTTCGTCCCTATTTGAACTCCCTCCACATATGCCACACGTATGGTACCTGCGGACTCCACAAGGATGCAGACATAAATGCTATGAGGGAACAAGGTCATTGACACGCTATTGCAGTGGCACTGCATATCCTTGTACCCAGCTTTAGGCACTCCGCATCAGACCCTTAATGTGGGAATGTTAACCCCTTGTTCCAAATGCTTTTACTCTGTCAGCTGCTGAATGATGCATAGAATGGGTGCGGCATCCATAGCTGGGTTACGTGGACAGTGCAGCTCCCTGGAAAGCTGATTTATGAGGTACTGGCAGAGAAAGCTGCTGCTCACTCTGTGTGAAGAGACTTGTGGCAGAGTGCCTGGTACAGGCTCCAGACGTGCGGGAGAGCTGCTTGCTCACAGTCAGGTGCTTTCTGGCTTGGTTTACACAAAGCAATATTTTATTATTATTTCACCCCGAGACATTCCCATTACATTTCTCATCACAAATGTTGAAACCGCAAGATAAGAAATGCTATTTTCCATGCCGCAGCACCCTTAGGGCTGTTTCACACAGTACGGTTCCTGCCGCACGGTGAAATCCCGTACGGCCAGGGAGCCGTGCCGCACTCAGCAGTTGTGAATGGACACTATTGTGTCCATTCACACGGGACGGCCACGGCCCGGCCGCACGGCTGCAGCCGGATCCCCCCACTGGAAGGGACGGCTGCCGGGCTGTGGCCATCCCTGCCATTATAAAATTCTGAGTGCGGCGCGGCTCCCTGACCGTACGGGATTTCACCGTGCGGCAGGAACCGTACTGTGTGAAACAGCCCTTACTGATGCAAGACGTGCTGAGTGGCGCCGTCATGTACTGTCATTTATGTAGACGTCACACACTTGCTTGGCTGCTGCCGCTTCAGATCTGGTTTGTCAGCCGTCTAAATCCAAAATGTTTTTTTTTTTTTTTGCGTTTTGTCCTAGATGTCTGACTTTATTACAATGATGTTTATATTAATGATATTTGAGCCTCTTTTCCGGAATCCATGCAATCCAGTACTTTCCCTCAGACCTCAGATCAGCGACACTGAACAGGCTTATGACTGAGGATGCGCGGTCACACGCACTGCATGTCTTGTCTTCCCCTCTCCTTATCATTTACTTATACACTCCTATTCCCTCTACCTAATGCGTGCTGTGCACGACTCCACACGAATACAGCGCTGTTCCTCCAGTCAGCTTCAGGAAGCTTGGCACACCCCATCCCCCAAGTCTGTGACCTACACGGGCCTGATTCTCCATGTAACATAAACAAACTGTAGTTTCTTTCTCACCCCAGCTCCAACTTTCCCACCATGGTGGATAGCATGACCAGGGCCCTGCAGCAGGATGTGAGGGGGAGAGCAGAGTGTTCAGGGCATGAGGTCTGTGAGCCTGCGCTGGCTTCTTGAAACGTGCTGAGTCTCACTCCTGTGCTTTTTCCCCTAACTCAGCAACTGCTGGGCTTACAGCGGATCATCGTCCCCGTGACGTCAGGGACGTGTGGTGTGTCTGTCTAACCTGTTACTCTTGTTTTCCCCCTTAATAAAGATGTATGTATTGAAGTCAACACGGGAATACTGTAAAACCATAGGAAACGACCAAGTTACATATAAATAAAAACAACAAATACCATGATTTTTATTGCTCATCACAACTACTTTTTGTTTGTATGTGGTATATTTACTAAAGTGCGGGTTTGTAGATGTGGTGTTGCAACCAGTCATGGGCCTAATACAGGTTTTTACACCTATGCAGTTGCGATTTTTCAGACTTGCCAGTCATAGGAAGTGAAGCTGCTACCCAGAAAAGAATGGGTTGGGATCATTTGGTCGACAGTCATTAGGTCGACATGGGTCTAGGTCGTTAGTTCGATAACATGGGGTTTTTCAGTTTTTTTTGTTTTTTGTACCTGAATGTCAACACAGTTGACATGGACACACCGCATCCCCTCGCTATGCTTCAGGCACGGAGGATCGCTATGCTCTGCACACTATTTTATTCTCCCACCACTCAATAGTGGATGGTAGGGCATGAAATACCGGCTGTCGGCACATGTTGGCTCAAAAAACAGTGAAAAACTCCATGTCGACCTAAACAATGTCGAACTAATGACCTTTCTACCTAGAACCATGTCAACCTTTTCCCATGTTGACCTAGACCCATGTTGACCTAATGACTGTTGACCATAATGCTGTAGACCAAATTACCACATCCCAAAAGAATATAGGCGCCCACAGGAGCCATTGCAAAGTTCTCGGAAACTGCATAAACATACACAGCATTGTAGCAATAATGTGGAACATCGCCTCACTGCGAAAGACTAGGATCATGCAGACTCCCTGCTGCAGTAGCGATGCTGGCGCCATGTTTCCCTGCGGCCTTGATTACAGCTGAGTGCAGATGACCCAAAAAGTTTATAACACGCCTTTGTTTTTGGCACCACTCCATGCATGCGGCATCAGAAGGTGGTGTGTGTGTGTGTGTGTGTGTGTGTGTGTGTGTGTGTGTGTGTGTGTGTGTGTGTGTGTGTGTGTGTGTGTGTGTGTGTGTGTGTGTGGTTTTTTTTTTTTTTTTTTTTTTTTTATAATTTCTTTTTCTCTTTTTTTCTTTCTTGCACTGCTGCCTGTCCCCTCCCTCAAATGCTAGCAGCCATACTGTGGCATTTGGGTCACTGCTAGCAACAGTCTCATAGCTGCACATGAATGGTATGGCTGCACAGGCCAGATTCAGGGGTGGATTTATTAAACTCTGTAGTGATAAATTGTCTCTGGTCTTTATCACCAGGCAATCAGCTCCTACCTGTCATTTTTCAAACCAAGCCTGTAACTTCAGTTAGGAGCTGATTGGCCGGTGACAATGTAGCAGCCACATTATCACTTCACCGAGCTTAATAAATCTGCCCCTCAGGAACATCCGAAATCTCCCTCCCTCCCTCCCTCTCCTTTAACTACACATGAGGTGTTTGCGATGGGGTATATCGCCCTGTCTGGTGCTGTGGGGTGGACTGCCGAGCCCAGTGCCAGGGGGCGGACCGCCCTGCTTTGGTGCCCCTGAGTACGCAAATAGGGTAACTGTTACATTGTGCAGCTTATACATGGAGTTTGTCAGATGGGTATTTAGAGCAGGGCCAGTGTAAGGCTTCTCAGCACTTCTTTGGCAAAGCTACCGACTACCCCCCCCCCCCCCCCCCCCACCATATCACTACACTGCCACCAATACCAACTTTTTCATCCCACGCAGGAGTAGTGGTGGCATCTTGGAAGTTCCACACAGACACCACCTGCATTAAGTAAACTAAGAATAGCTTCCTCATTGATATCCCAGCACCCGAGGCAGCTGCCTAATGGTAAAACGGTCCCTGGGTCCATGCAGAATATCGTCCTTTGCTGTGTCGACATTGATATCATGTTCACATTCTGCATGGGGCAACATTTGTTACCAGTTTGTCATAATCTCTCCCGCCCTCAGAACTTGCAAGTCGGGTGGTCATAATATTGTTTTTTTTCAAACTATCCTAAATATATATGTATATGTCTATATCTCTAAATCTAATCTCCTGATGGCACTCCCAAGATTTTGTAAACTCTGCACAGCGGCAGAATCAAAAGAAATAAGAGCAAACACAAGGCTTGTGTGTCAACGTTTCGGGCAAAGCCCTTTATCAAGACATGTCTTGATAAAGGGCTTTGCCCGAAACGTTGACACACAAGCCTTATGTTTGCTCTTATTTCTTTTGATTCTGCCGCCGTGCAGGGTTTACAAAATCTTGGGCGTGCCATCAGCAGTTTGTTTGTTACATTACTTTCCTTGTGAAAATGAAAGGCAACCCAAGGAGCTATTCCTTCAAGGACGAGTGCCAGGACCCCCCTTGATATATCTCTTATCTCTATATATCTATCTCTATATATTTATATATCTATCCATATCTGAGTCTCTGAAACACTGCCATCTGCTGGCAGAGTGTTGAACTACATCGTTCTCATACATGCAGGAACACAGAAGGTAGCAGACTAGCTCTCAAAGCTTTTGATAGTATAGTATATCTGTCTGCGACCACCAAGGGGATTCCAGGAAGAAACGTCTCCCGCAGCAGCCCTTTGGTTCCACTAATCATATAAACGCTTTCAAAATCCATAGCATGTGCCTTGCAAGGCTGTTGGTATAGAATAACTTCAAAGCGTTCAATTACAAAAAAGATTACAAAGAGTATATTATTATTTAAAAGTACACACAGATTAAAAAAAATTAAAAGAAAAATCAAAAGGATAAAAACACTGTAGTGCAACCATCACCTTTTTTAATAAAAAATGTCTTGGGGCATCCTGGCCATGTGGCTCCCGTAAGTAAATGAAGAATTTATTTCAGCTTAAGAGACACATTTATCTCTCTAGTCCTATTTCACCCCACCTTTGTGGATTTTAACACTTTCAAAACCAAAAGTAGTTGCGACCTTGGTGTGAAGTCCCTTTTTTCTTCTGATGGCCAAGAGTTTCTCTGCCAAGACCGAAGGGACGTTTTTTTTCCTGCTTCATTATACTGTACTGGGTGGTTTTATGGTCTTTAATGAAGAAGAGATTCTGTTACCAGATGCCTCCTTGAGAAATTTATATTGCCTTCCTTCAATTTTGACACCTTCTATGGATGTGATGTCTCCTCAAAGACCGTACCAGGTGCACACATTCTCCTGTGGTGTATCGTAAACCCTTCACATTTTACAGCCAGCAGACGAGAGCGAGGACATCTTAAATGTTCCCTGACTCAGTTCAATCACCTGGCCAGTTAATTACAGAATGGCAGTTTGGCATAAAGGGGTAGATGTGTTAAGCAGTGATAAGGGATTGGAAATGTGAGCCAGAGGTGCTCCGTATAATTTTATACTGTGTAAATTTTTATAGATGTTATATCAGTGCTGATTGGTTGCCATGGGACACTTCTCCTCTGGCTCATTGCTCCTCTCATCACTGCTTCATACATCTACCCCACAGTTTAAAAATAACATTTTCAATACATCATATACATTGATACAACATACAATTTGAACAATACTATTTGTTTAAAATGCCCTTTCCGATTAAATAGCTTCACCTCCCTGTTGTAAGACAGGCTTGGAGGCAGTTGCCTTTCCTTAGGGCCAGATGCACTAAACTTCAAGAGTGATAAAACGGAGTGATATACACCCAGCCAATCAGCTCCTGCCTGGCATGTCACAGACCGTGTTTAAAAAATGTCAGACAGGAGCTGATTGGTTGGTTGTTGATCACTCTCCATTTTATCACTTTGAAGTTGAGTGCATCTGGCCCACCGCCTGTATCTCTACACACTTTTCTAAATCTCCCTCAGAGTGTTACATAATCCCGTGGAGCCACACTGGCCGCCAGTTCTTGTATATTGTAGCAGAGCTGTGTATGTTGTGCGCTGCATGATGCAACCAGGGCAATTAAGGGTAGACTCCTGGGGTTTTCTCGTTCTTTCTTCTCCCTTTATGGAAACTGCTTGTTTTCTTTTGCGGTCTGTGAAATGTGTACTTGGGGTGGTGGGAACAATTTGCAATTAGGGTATTTATGAGAGATCTAGCAGCATGACTAGGCACATGTGAAGTTATAGCACTTTTTTGGTTTGCCATGGTTTCGGTCTCTTGAACAAGGCGAGTGTGTTCTTGTCGGTGAATTAAGACTGTCACATATTATAAAATTATTTGGTGAGAGGAGTATCTCTATTACACAGCCTCCATTGCAGGAAGGCCATGTCCATGATCTGTAAACATCAGTGTCGTCTCTGAGCATATGAAAGCAGATCTGGCTGAGAACCGAGGGCTCAGAAGATGCAGCTCTGGCTCCTTACAGCTGTTTCCTCCTCTTCCATCATGACGTCCGTGTAGCTTTTTGGCAAGTTCACAAGATCCTTGTGAATTAACCTTCGTGGTTTGTGAGATCAGAAGTAGGGCTTTTTAGCAGCTGTTAGTTTTGTTTTGGAAATAATCATTTTGGTATCAAAGTACTTATCTACTGCTATGTTCTTTCTGTGATTGTTTGTTCTATTATTTTGCACAATAAATGATGGTGAATGCAGCCACCTGTCCATATAAGAGTACACCAACTCTTCTTGATGAACTTAGACCAAATAGAGAATCCACTGGTGTTGGAGTAAATACCATAAAAGATGTTTAAAGCACACCCATATATTGAGTGAGTGATTTTCCAAGCAATGCGTTTCTGAGATTGTCGCCTTCCTCGGGTTTGGCTGGATGTTCCGGTGTGCCGTGGATCACAGGGTGGGTGGCTGGGTGTCTGTGTGCATGTGTGTGGAGGACACAGGCTGCGTGTATGTGCATGTGTGTTTGAGGCACCGGCTGCAGCGGGTACTGTGTGTGAGGGAAATGCCCACATTTATTATGCCTCTGGGCAATTGTGGTGAAGTTATGCCACTGCTGGACTGGATTATTCTGATCCATACACTCTCCTGCGCGTTCGCACAGGGAAGCAATAATGTACAGGCAGCCCGCAGATCTAAGACACATAGAGGTATCTTGGATCTGCGAGTGCTTACAAAATCACTTGATGGTCGGCGACTGTCGAATGATTTTTGCCCCTGCATGCAGGGGTGCGAATGGATGTTTATGCGGGCGGCGCATACATAACTTGCACAGCTGCAAAATTCTCAGCTTTGTGTTTCAACCAGAATAAGGGCCTATGTTACCATATTACCTATATACATGGATGTATATTATCTATACACACGAATAGATTATCAGAAGCTGTGTATTTTTCATACAAGCTTATATTGAACTTGTTCTGTTATTATTTAGAAACCTCTTTCCGGTTTCAGCATGTACAGATACTGCAACTCTGGGTGGCTGGTCAATACAGGTGTATTCATAGGCATGTTACAGCCAGAGACTGACTTCATACACAGTTGCAAAGACTCTGGCAACTTGGTTCTGGCAACTTGCTAAGAAGTTCCATATGCGACTGATTAGATTAGAATCTCTGACTGGTTGTTTCTGAACAAATGACTGACTGCGGCACTAGCGTATTTTTACAGAACCGCTGCACATGAAGACTCTTGTGAATGTACCTGGGTCCACCTCTGAATCGGACCTATAATCCCAGGCTGTACGTGTTTTAGATTTTAAACAAAGGCCAACCATGATGGAAGTAAGTCCCAGGCTAGCTGTGTATACTGGTTTCCTAACTGGTCTGCACTGAAAAAAAGAAACCTTTTAATAATTTTGAGTAAGGTTTGTAGAAAGAAGTGTAGAGCGATTCTGGAACATAAAGGGTGTAGGACATACACAGAGCACATTCATAGGGCCAGGCTTTCCCTGATCTTAATTGTTTATGTAACTGGGGTCAAAGGAGTGAGTGAAGACAGCTTGTGGGAACTATCCCAGGCACTTGCTGGCTTTGTCCCCTACTCCACCAGTTAGAGAGGAGGCAGGAAAAGCTATGGTCTATGTTGTGTATTCTCTTTGGGTGCTCATTGTATTATGCCTGTTATAGTGGACATGAACATGAATAAGTGTAATGTGTTAGCGTAACTTACTGATGGGTGTTTAAGATGAGTTTTAATGACTAGTCACTTTGAATAGGAGAATCAGGCTTTTATACAGGCTAGTCTATACTCCTAACCAGAGCACCGTTTGCCATATTCCTGCAATTACTCTAATATCACTACATCACTGTCATCGTTTCGCCATAAAATGCCCACAGCTTGTATTACGAAATCATATACTTAGTGTTCATTCTAGCACCCGCTATCTTTTAAAAACCATGCAGTTCCTCTTCCCTGCCTGAGGTGTCGCTGTCTGCTGTGGTGTTTCTAACACAGGACTCGTTTGCATATCAGTGCTGATACACAGACCACACTAAGCTAGAAGCACTACAGCAGACAGCGACATCCCAGGCAGGGAACAGGAACTGCATGGGTTTTCAAAGATAGCGGGTGCTAGAATGAACACTATATTATATACGTATAATAAACACACACAAATTATTTATCCAACTGGAGTTAAGGTAAATTAGGCTATTCGAGGAATGCTCATCCCCTGTGCTGTGCAACATAGGATTTGTGCCTTACAGTAATGAAGCCAGATCTACAATCTAATTATGGCTACCCATTAAGAAGCCACACCTGTCCGTTATCAGGTACAATATACACTGTATATACTACAATACTGTAACTCTGCCATAACCTGCCTGCAGTTCCTCTGGCTCCACATCTGACACACACATATAAACCCAGTTCTTTTCAGTCCAACCATTTAAAATCAAGTACCAGTGTATACCCTTGCCCACTTGTTAGAGCTGAACCACCTTCTGTTTCAAAGCTCTGCCAAGTCTCCTGTTCTCCTTAGCCAAGTCACCCTAGCATAAATTGTTTACACAGTCACGGCATGTAGCATTCATATAAACCAGACAGCTGTCATATAGCCTCTGTCTGAGAACATAAACACTCACCTTCCCCTGACCGCCATAAGCCAGATTCACTACGTCCTGCCCCCAGTTAGACAGGCCAAATATAATGGCGTAGTTAGGGTTTGAATATGAGTGCATGATACCCACTGTAAGTTTTACATAACATTGTGTATTAATTAATATACAGTATATTGAAGCCTTACAGTATAATGCAGGGGAAAATTGGATAATGCATGCTTATAGGTTCACTTGTAGGATAATGTCACAGACTAGAAAACTCCTTTGCTGTATGTGCCACTTTGACCGTCATTGTGTTAAATCCTACAACACCCTCTGAAACTGAACCCTAACCTTTTTGTGTTGGTATTCATAAATCAATCTGAATTAGAGACATAACCGACATAAATATACAAAATAGAAAGCTTAATTGTTGCTGGCACTTGAACAAAGAGCTGCAATTCTGTATCTAACAAGGCTGCGGTCAAAATACCTGGAGACCAAGGTAGGCAGAGTCCTGACACATTCCGGTAGGAAGTGCAGTGGATAGGCCCCTTTGACACGCTCCGTCTCCTGCCGGGCGGCGAAACCCACACGGCCAAGAAGCCGTGCTGCACACAGAAGTGAATAATGGACATGATTGTGCCCATTTTCACGGTACGGCTCAGCCGCCCGGTTGCAGCCAGATGTCGCCGCTGGAAGGGACGGCTGCCAGGCTGTGGCCATCCCCACCGTGCGTGTGAAAGGGGCCTTAGGGCGATGGTTGGGGTTTGTTTGTGGGAGAGGTTAAGGTTAATCTGCAGGCAATGAGAGCACCTAGAGCTAGGATATGCAGAACAAATACTCTTTGTGCCTACTGGGATAGAAGTGGTTTTAGTGCTAGCTAGGATAGGTAGGGAATATGGTCATAGGGCCAGCTAAGATATGTAGGAGTTGTGCTTCAACTCCGGCTTAGATAGGTGAAGTAGTGGTAGCTGGGATAAGCAGTGATTGTAGTGCCAGATTACAATACCAAATAAGATGGATGAGAAGTTATCCTAGTGCCAGCTAAGTGTAGGTAAGAGAAGCAGTCATTGGGGGGGTATTCCATCTCTGTCAATGTTTCCAACGGTGGAAATATACTGTATACAGTTCAGTATTCAATCCCAGCTGGGACTTGCCTGCCGTAATCTCACTTCGCTATGGAGGTGAGTCTGTATTAATGGAAACTGAGGTGCATTGTTGTATCTGGGGCCGGCTTTCATCAAAATGACGCCGCTTTTACCGATCCGCGGTTTTTCCGGCGGTGGGAAAATTTGAATACCGACTCTCTACTTGTTATCAGAAGCCATTGGAAATGGTCGGGATACCAACTGTTGGGACATTCCGACAGTTGGAATACCAGATTGAATACTCCCCTAGTGTGAGCTTGGATACCTAGGCTTTGGTTCAGGTGTGCCAAACATGTGGATATAATATTACAACGGAGAAAATCTATAAAATGATTAGAAAGTAGTCTTGAGTATACGGTTACTCGCTACTTGTATCATGGTTGTGCTAGGAGTTTGCCCAGATCTATGGATAGATACCGTAAACTCACTGGAGACAAAAAGCCTAAACACTTAAACTTTAATTAAGTGAAACTTTTTTTTTTTTTTCTTTCATGCCTTTCTTCTTGGCTGATTAAAGGATGGCATATATCCCAAAGTTAAAAGGCATATCATGTTATTATAAAAAAAAATATTAATGGATTTAAAATTAGTCACTGCATGAACATGGATGCATAAGCTAAAAGCCTAAGGTCATCCATCATCCAGTTTCCCATGGTAGATCACCACTGGCCTGTTTGAGCTGGCTGCTAGCTTTCAGAGATCACATCTGAAGCATTTAAGAAAATAAAAAAGTCCAATGTGTAAACTTCAGATGTGGTTTTTGTCCATTTGAATTGGGAAAACATTTCCCTGTTGCCTAATGCTAATGCAAGCTGTGATCTCTGGGAATGAGCACATGGAAATCAACATATAGTGTTGCGTATGGACAAGGCCAAGAGCATGGACAGGGCTTCATTGGTTAGCAAACAATATATCTGTATGGGCGGATCTGTTCTTAGTTGTATTCAGCGATCGCCAATACAGTTGGTTTTTGAGCAGAGCTCAGGCAGCCATATATGGGTGCTGGATGGCTGCCAGACAGTCGGGATTCCGACGGTCAGTACTCAGTCATCGGAATACCAACAGTTTTTAAATGCCCGACAGTCGGGATCCCAACTAACGGGCTATTCTCCCTTGTGGGGTAGACACCGAGCCAGCAGCGAGCCCACAAGGGGCTTCTTTGCGCGCTCTCCCCACCTGTTGGAGCATCGGCAGTCGGGATTCCAATGTCAAGATATCCCGATTGTCAGGCCGCCATATATGGCAGATACACAAGACCTAATTGCTGTGTCTGTAGCTTCTGCCACTTCAGGGACTGTACCATCAAGAAGAGGATGGTGCACTTCTGCCTACACCTCCTCTCCCACACCAATCCTATGCTCCCAGGCAGAAGTGCAGCTGCTGTCCCCTAGTATCATCCTCTCTGTGGGGGAGCACGGATGGAATCGGCACAACTCTACATTCATTTGGAAAAAGGGCGCATTCAAGCAGCTGGTCTGCATTAGCTGAAATATGTTCCAGAACAGGGGGCAGACCATGGCTGGACGCCCCATTCCCAAGGTTTCATTTAAGAAGGTTAAAATAGGACACTTTCAAACATAAACGGAGGCTCTGAAAATCTGTTAACTAGAAAAGCAATAAAAGCAACTTGCTGTGTCATGTATCTGTTTTAAATTTTTCTTTCTTTTAGGCTGTTATGTTGTACAAACCAAAATACCTCTAGACTGTTGGCAGTCTGGTTTTTGTTTCAAAATTGCACATTAAGCTCCTAGAACACTTTTTTTGTCTTTGTTAGGACATGAAATTGGTGCTTTTTAAAAACAAAACAGTCGTCATCCTTATAAGTATAACTCGTGCTGTTAGAGTTTGGGTGCCTTTCAGAATGTACTGTATCTTCATTTATCCATATTCTATAAGAGGATAAAACAACTGTGGGAGCCCAGAAGGCATTTTTTTTAAATGCATCTAAAGGTGCCCATACACTGAGGCGAAATAAAATAATACTCACTGGGCAGGGGAGAGGGGAGCAGCAGCCACACAGGCAAGGAACCGGGACTCGGGAGCCGGCACAGGTCACAGCATGGGGAGCAGGGGAGAAGGGAGCAAATGCGGCACTGTCAGAAGCTTACATGACAAGGGCTGCTGTGATTGGACAGCAGCTGGATCTGCTGTCCAATCACAGCAGCCCCTGTCAATTAGGCACTTCTAGAAGTGCCGCTTTCAGTGTTATTTTTAGTGTTATTTTTAATGGGCTTTTTAGCCCACTGCTTAGTCCTGCCCCAAGCCCCGCTCCCCGCTTCATCCCCTTGCAGTTCTGTGTGGGAGGCACGCTTATCGGTGCCTCACAAACTAGGTTAAATCATTCAAACCAGTAAAATAATATAAAGCAAATACTTATGATACAGCATATATGTCATAGGTATATTCTTTGTATTATTTTAAAACAAATTGACAGGGAAAGCCCTGCCTCCACGTCCCTGCTGTGATGCCCCCCGCTGAGCGATTGTGTGTGATCAGCTATGTGCTGAACGATTTTACTAAGCGGGGCATTGCCTGTTGTTTATAGGCAAAGCCCCATGATCTATCAGGAAAGCCGGTTCAAGCACTGGCTTTCCCTGCGAGCGATAGCTGCACACATGAACACTCATTGCCATCGCTGTAGGGCATGGAGCGATCAGGGCTCCATTTCTAAGCAATCCAGTCAGATTGCTTAGAAATGGGACTGCATGCCCCCTGTGTGTATGCCCCTTAAGTGATAATTATGGTTCCTGCACCCATTTCCTGGTTACTGCTGCTGTTTGTTGCGGAGTCCCTGAATGGCAAGTACAGTAACCTGGGGTTGTTGCATAGTATATGGTGGAGTGGCTGCAGAGCCTGCAATATATGGTGGTAGCAACATATAGAGAAGGGGTTGCTCTGTAGATAAGGGGCACTACAGTGGCGTAACTAGATACATGTGGGCCTAATTGCAAAAGTTTGTAAGGGCCCCTATTTATCACTTAATGCTGAAAAATGTATATAGCACATGATACTTTGACAGGCAAAGCGGCCCCTCTCAGCTCTGGGCCCCATAGCAGCTGTACCCCCTGCACCTATGGTAGTTATGCCTTTGGGGCACTATATATGGAGGTGCACAGGAGTGAAGTTTGTGTATAGCTGCAGTATATGGAGAAGGGGTTGCTCTGTATATAAGGGGCACTATATGGAGGGGCACAGGAGTGACGTTTGTGTATAGCTGCAGAATATGGTGGGGGTTGCAGAATATGGAATGGGATGTGAATCTTTCGATTTGAGATATATCTCTATCCTAACACAAGAAATTTGTATAATAATTGAAAGATATTACAATTATGTATAATATAAGGGGGGAGATTCTCTTGCCCCCTTCACCGTCCATCGCATACATAATTATCGCATATGTTCTAACATATGCGATAATTATGGCAAAGGACAGCTCTTGCATTAAGAGCTGTCCTTTGCGGTGAGAGTCGCCGGGTCCCAGCTGCTCCCGGTGGCTCCCCACTCTCTCCCTTACCCGGCGCTGCTGCTGCTGCGCCGGGCTCTCCTCCTCCCTGCATCCGGAAGAGGATCATAGTGTAGGGAGGAGGTCACAGGTCCGGGCAGCACAGCTCTGTGCTGCCCGGACACAGGTGAGGGGGGGTCAGTGCGGGGCGGTCGGTGGGTTGGGGTAGAAGCCCATAACGGGGTTTTTACCGCATTTTTAGTTTAGAGAGTCTCCCCCAAGATATGTGTAGCAAGTATAATGCATATATAATCCTATAGATTGTAAGCTTGCAGCAGGGCCCTCCTACCTCCAAGTCTGTCTGTTACCCAGTTTGTTTTATCACTGTCTACTATTGTAAAGCGCAACGGAATCTGCTGCGCAATATAAGAAACTGTAAATAAATATAATGTAGCATAAGCGTTAGGTAATGTGTAAATAGTTTTCCCTTTCACCAGAAGTCCTTTAGTGGGAACATCCAGCAAAAGAGTGTCTCGATGACTGTGTCTGACTCTTGGTTTTTCTATTTCCAGTTGTCACCTTATATTCAACACTGGGTGGTCCAGCCATTGCCCATGGACTGGCAGAAACAGAAGTCACCCATATAATCACCAGCAAGGAGCTTCTGCAGTCCAAATTGAAGGTATCTATGTCCCTTTTGATTTTCATTAATGCCCCTATTAATGCCCCTATTAATATTTTTACAAAGTAGGTGAGGGAGGAGGGCGAGAGGTGCTGGTTGGCAGATGATGTTCTGTGTGACCCAGATAAATGACGTTGTGTTTTGGGTTACATAAAATTCTGACTTTAAGTCCAGTAATATTATGTTAAATTACGTACTTTCTAGCCAAGCACACGCGTGTTTATTTTTGTAACTTTTGGTATAATTTGCGGAGGCCTTTGGGGACCAGTGGTTATTTTATCTGAACCATTGGCATAATAGCGAGCCTGTGTAATCTGTCATAGAAATATTAAGGATCTCTGCAATTTATCATGGGGTGATGGCAACAGATAACCAATATCTGCCATAGCACCTCCATTTCTTACCACAAAGCCATCCCGTAGGTTTCTGTGATGGTTGCCGTGCAGTCTGATTCATTCCGGAGCTATAGTAGCCAATGTGCTGCCTACCGCAAGTTCTATTGGGGCAGTGAATGCGCAGTACATGCTCTGAAGCCTGACCTAGAAGCAGCTAAATATTATATGTTCGGGCTCCCTTTTTTATACGGTTCTAAAATCCGGATCTTATTGGTTATCGGCTCTCGCATGTTTTGGATAGCCAATAAGATCCGGCTTTGAGAACTGAGTAAAACCGAACTCGTACATCTCATAAATATGCCCCCTAAAGATTTCTGGAGTTTATTTTATATAGTCCATTTGACCTACAATTCTGTAGAGGCCGTATACAGTTATAGTGATAACCTAGGTTTGGTCACCGCTAAACACCTCAATAGAAAGTCTAATTGCTCCACAATGTCTCAGGAAGCATTTGCCAGTGCAGATGATGATGAGGATACTGGATGGTAATCACTTTCGCTGAAAAAAAAATAAGTAGAATTACGATGAAACAGGAAATAAAAATAGTTTTCATGTTCTGAAAAATAAAACTGCTTTACCTGAAAAGTCATCGTCTTGTGGTACGGACTCCTCTCACCGTCCTGATCTGGCTGTAAGGATCAGATGTTTTCTACAGTACAGGTCTGAGCTACAGTAATAAATGACACCACAAATCAGATGGGAGAACTCCGGGAAGCTGACAGGGGAGTTCTAGGGAATCTAAAAAGACTTTCCCTTCAGATATGTCTCACTAATGTATGGGGGTCTTTAGCGAACAAGTCCAGTTTTATCCAATCACCTCATCTGGAGGCAGAGTCCGTTATTGTGGGAACTGCAATAATACACATTGGAAAATAAGAGTCGATGTTTCACAAATCATCAAAATGACAATAACACTACCTACCTCCCCCCCCCCCCCCCCCACACACACACACACACACACATTACATAATTTTCAGATTCAGAGTTTTAATTCTCTCTGTCGTGCAATCTATGAAGCCGACATTCTAATTATACATGTTTAGAACTTGTTCCATACAGGCCGGTTTCACATAAAGTAAACGAGGCACTATCTGTGTCCTGTGTGTCAGACTCGGCGGTGCTGCTTTGTTTTGGGCAGTTGACTGTTTGCTAGTCCTAGCGGCACATATATACAAATCCTACTTTGCAGTAATCCTATTTATTCTGGCCAGCATGGTCCCTGCATAGCCCTGTCTGTTTATACACTATGTATAGTTTGGCATATCACCAGTCTAAAGAACATCATTCTGTATAAATAGCTAGGAAATGTCAAACCTAAAAAAGCACTGAGATGCTCTGTACAGAAAACATTCAAGATCATTATATTCTGTCTTCTACAGTAATGCGTATAAGTAATGGTGTCCTCTGGGCTTTCGTGTAGATAGGATTTAGCAGTGAATGCACACGATACTTGCTAATATATACTGGTGCTATATAATAGATACTGTGTGTAAGCATATTATATTGGGTGTTTAAAATACAGTGCCCATACTTGTTTTTCCTTGAATGAATATGAGCAACATTGTGCAGCTTGTCCTATACAATGACTAATTATTCTGTGTTACTCTGATCAACAGAGCATCCTCCCTCAGGTCCCCCTGCTAAGGCACATCATCCTAGTAGATGGGGGCAGCAGCGCAGACTACCCCCCTAACATCACTGTACACAGTATGGAGGCGCTGCAGGCTCTGGGGAAAAAGCAGGGTAAGTCACGCTTCATTGGCTGATAATATAAAGCACCAGTAAATCTAAACAGCTGCTAATAATAATCACATGGATGTGTACGTTTCAGCTGCTCATCAAGTTTTTAAAGTGTTAAGACCGTGGTTCCCAAACTATGGGCTGTGGCACCCTGTTGCTGGGGGTGCCGGACGGTGTCCCGACAGTCATTAACCCGACGTCGGGATCCCGACTGTTAAAACACCGACGGCCGGGTTCCTGACGGCCCTCGGCTATTTTCCCTCGTGGGGGTCCACGACCCCCATAGAGGGAGAATAGAATAGGTGGCGAGCGTAGCTCCCCACCATCCCCGCAGCGTGGTGAGCGCAGCGAGCCCGCAAGGGGCTTCGTTGCGCTGGCCACGCTGTCTGAGACCAGGCAGTCGGGATAATGACTGTCGGGATCCCGACTGTCGGTGATTCATACCACACCCGGTGGTCCAGGTCAATATAATTGGCAAAACCAGTGCTTGTGACTTATAGTCATAAAATATGAGGACAAACAGAAGTGAATCCTGTCCCCCACCTCATAGCTGAACTTAAGGATAACAAATAAATGCAATTTATTTAATTTAAGATTTTTTTTTCTCTAAAGCACTCCATAAACTTTTGACCTAAGGGTGCCACGAAAATTTTTTTCTGATATCTAGGTGCCATGGTTCAAAAAAAGTACACCAGACATGAAAAGCTGACAATGCTATTATTGTCTTAGCCAGCTTCGTCTGCCCATTGCAGAGTGGTCCTGGTACTCACAGTCCAGCAGGATCAGCCTGTTATTGGGCAATTTTAGCCTATTGAGTAACCATACAGGGTCAGGGAACGTTAAAGTGCCTGGAGGTGTTTCATAGAATTAGCGTTTATGTACATACTGATATAAGTTTTTTTTTTTTATAAGATGCCTTTCTTGTTGCTGTATTTTATAGGTTTATTGTTGCTCTACAGCGGGGGTGGCCAAACCGGTCCTCGAGATCTACCACGGTCCATGTTTTCCAGATCACCTAGCTGCTGCACAGCTGTAGTCACTACTAACTGTCACATTTTCAAACATGCTGCATTCATTCCTACTATAGATCCACAGGTTGCCTGAGACACATGAACTGTTGGTAGATCTTGAGGACAGGTTTGGCCACCGCTGCTATACAATATATCATGTATGTGTCAGACACTCACATGAATTCCTTACCATTCATTAGGGATGGCCATCATTGCCATTGATGGTTGCCATCGATGGCAATTTTGCAACTGGCCATCCATAGTGCTTAACTATGCAATGGATGACCATCGATATTTTTACATATCGATGGTCATCCATTGTGTTTGATTGGCCTGTGGGACAATCAAAACACGGGGGCGAGGCTTTACGGGTGTCGGGGCGGAGCTATGCTCCGTGTACCGGCACTTTGGGAAAAAAAAGAAGCAAATCATAGTTTTGCTAAACAATCTGGTTCTCCCCCATCGATGGCAAAAGTATTCGAAATCGGCCATGAACCATCGATTTGAAATCATCGATGGTGTATGGCCATCCCTACCATTCATTCCAAGCTATACAGCAGTCACACCACGTATCGCAGAGGTATGTGCTTAGCTGTATATGTCTGTATGAATACATAAGTACATACAGATCTAAAACCAGAGACAAGGGAGCGCTAATAGCGCCCAATATCATTGTGGTAATTCAATAAACAAATACACGTGTCTAATGGGGCCTACACGCATAGCGACACTGCTGAGCGTTCTGCACAATGCTAAATCATTTAACTACATTTATTCAGCGCCCTGGATATTAATCGCGAGGGCGATAGCGATGTGTCGGGCCATGCAGTGCTATCACTATGGCCCCTACACACGGAGCGATGTTGGGGCATTTTCTAAGCGATCTAGTGAGAATCCTGCATACAGTGTTTTCCTGCAGTAATTACTCTGCATCCTGGCATTGAGGGTCAAACATCAGGATATCCCAATGCTAAGCTTCCTCACACACAGCAGGAAATCCAGACGCAAGTCATTAACTTGGTACATCCCACCCATCCCCCTATTATCTTATGTAGGTCTCTCATTTCATGTGAACAGATGTAGTCTCAGGGACCCACACATCTGCTACAAATTACACAAAAATGATTAATTCATTTACTGCTCTGGTTCCCAGCACCAACTGGTGCCTGACACGCTTACAGCACATGGTAACATACTCCATGATGCTGAGGTTTTGGATCCTGTGCTGGTATTCTAGTGATGACTGTGATTCCTCTGAAGGCAGGGAGCTTGTAGTAACAGCAATATTTAACAGAGGAACAGGAGTCAGGACTAACATGGCAGAGGATGAGCACTTCAGCAATCCTGTTACCAGCCAATGGGGGGGAATCATACTTTGCCTACTTTTCTTTTCACCTCCCTGGGAGAAGCCCGGAAAGGCAACTTGTCAGAGGGGGGCGGGTACAAGGGTGACATCACTTGGCCCTGCCCCCATGGCACAAAACGCTGATTTGTTGGCCGCGGAGAGGGAGCGGTGCTTAATTTTAGCCCCGCCCCCTCTCCAGACCTGCGATATGCGGTAATAGAATCAGCGGGGAAGGGGGTGTGGGGTCTCTGGACGGCAAGCAGGAGACTTGCCCACCTTCCCGGAGGGGAGCCTGGGGGAAATGCTGTATATGATATCTATGCTTACAGAAATGTTATGCCCTCTTTATGCCTTGAGAAGCTGAAAATTGATCTGCACCTTTTTGTCAGTCTATTTATTTTTTGTATTGTACTGGTCTGGCTACATGGGGGCAGATGTATTAACCAGCGTTAAGTTCATATGCTGCCCTTAATGCTGGTTAACTGGGGGGATTACGTTTGTTTTAAAATGTATTAACGACGCACCTAACATGCACTAGGGTTACTCAACAAGGCTGTCACCTGCAATCCCCCCAGCAATTAGTGGCCGGAGCGATGTTTTAACAGCCACCTAGGCGTTTAAACCACCCCAGTCGCTGCACCAGCCCAGGGCTAGAATTGTCGTATCCCCACTGCATGGACAACGCTAGCCCTGATGCCGGGTCCAGGCTACGCTTGAATTCGGCTGGTGAAAGAGGTTGTTTAATGCGTATGTCTAGTGCTTGCTGGGGTGCAGATAAGGAGAGCCATGGATGCTGAACATAACTGCTCTACTTATCGGCAAAGGGGGGTGGGTTAATACATTCGGCTGTAACGGATGCCTCCATCTCCTTGTTATGCAGGAGAAGCGGGACCCATTATTTATTTAAACGTTATGTTAATACATTTGCCTCATGATTAGTCATGTAACTGACAACCTAATTACAAAAACACAATGTTTTGGTTGTGCTACAATTAGCATGAAGTTGTGCTGTGACTTTATTAAAAAAACAGAAACAAACAAACAGGCCATTATAAGTAAATCCCTTGGTATTCCACATTCTTGTTGCTTGAAGTCTTCGTTTGATTGAGCTTAACCAATGCAGTAAATGCATATGCACAACAGATATAGCGAGGGTGAACCAGATCTTGGAGATACATGTGAGTGATAAACAGCCAACCAATCAGCTCCTAACTGTCATAGTAATACATGTTACTGTATATTACATTGTAATGTCTACTAGCACTTTGTGAGTCTGAATTTCATTAACATTCTGGATGCGTGGGTGGCTTACAAAGTGTTCCACATGCACAACCGATATAGGGGGTTATTCTGATTCACTCGGAAAGGCACAAATACTCCCTAATGGACAAAACCATATGCACTGCAGGTGAGGCTGATGTAACGTGTGCAGAGAGGGTTAAATTTAGGTGGGGGGTGCATTTCACACTGATATCTATATTGCAGTGTAAAAATAAAGTAGCCAGCAGTATCCTGCACAGAAACAATAAAACACCCAAATCTAACTCTCTCTGCACATGTTACATCAGCCCCACCTGCAGTGGATATGGTTTTGTCCATTAGAGAGTTATTGTGCCTTTCCAAGTGAATCAGAATAACCCCCATAGCGAGGGGGAACCAGATCTTAAAGATATGGGTTAGTGATAAACAGCTAGCCAATCAGCCCATGACTGTCATTTTACAGTCTGGGTATGAACAATGACTGAAATGGACTGATTGGCTAGTTGTTTATGACTCCAGGTTTTATTGAAAGATGTAAAATAACTCATGGGACAGCATAATATGTTTGCATTGCAAGTATGAAAACATGGTTCTTTCAAGTGTTCTAATACATAGCAAGGTTTCACAGCATTACTTTAATAAGCCGTATTTATTATTATTTTAAATCAAACCTATAATGCAAAGAAGAGAACCTGGATTAAACAAAAATATATATATATATATATATATATATATATATATATATATATATATATATATATATATATATATATATATATATTATTTATAATTTCCCCAATAAATAAAATTATAATAATAATAACCCTGATTTTTGGTAAACCTTAAAGTTCATTGTAAGTTAGAAGCCGCTATTGTACAGCTGATCCTGCAGTTCTAGCCTTGGTGTGTAATCATATAAACACTGTTGATTCTTTCATAAATGACCTTTGCCGATACTGTTCCGCAGTAACCAAACGGTGCCCCCCTCTGCCAAATGATATCGCCGTCATCATGTACACCAGTGGCTCTACTGGCTTACCCAAAGGAGTGATGATCTCTCACAGCAATATAATAGCTGGCATAACCGGGATGGCACAGAGGATAACCAACTTGGGGTAAGTTGTGTCTGACACACGCTGATTTATGCAGAGTTGTATGGCGCAAGGGTTCTCTAGTTTATATTCCGCTTCTCCTTTTACAAGGTTACAGGTTGGGTGGGTCTGCAGACTCCTGTTTCCATGCAGGTCCCCTGTCACAGTAATACATGTTACACCACATTGTAATGTAAACTAGCACTTTGTGTGAGTCTGAAATCCATTAACTTGCTGGATGTGTGGGTGGCTTACAAGCAGTGTTCCCTCTAAGCTGTGCGCATGTGCGCGCGCACACAACTCACCGAGCCCGCGCACAGACATTACAACTGAGCGCACAAAGGTTAAAATCTTGTTTAGTGTGCCACGAGTTTAGTAAGGTTGAAAATCACTGCTATAGCCTATATGTGTGGTGTGTGAAGTCTGTAAACATTCAAATTGCTTTATTAACTCAACAGAACTCGAAACCTAGGCCTTTATACGTTATGTGACGCACAAAAATGTACATTTCCTTCCAAAGTTGCACAGCTAATATCTTTTGCCGCACACAGCCTTCGTAAAATTAGAGGGAACGTTGCTTACAAGTGCTCCGTAGTAGCTTTTTTTTTATCCGCACTGAATGCATCGTAACATTTAAAAATCTTGTGTTATAGGGCCTACACACATTATGATTTCAGGGCATCTTCTAAGCCAGTAGTGGGCAATAAGCTGTTGACCATGCTTAAACTGGTGCAACGCATGCTGGGATGTGTAGTTCATTAACAGCTGCAGGGCCGCTTATTGCCCACCCCTGTTCTAAGCAATCTCACCAGATCGCTTAGAAAATGCCCCTATGTCGCTCTGTGTGCATGGGTAATAGCAATGCCCAGCTCCGCACGTCGCTATTGCCTGGCGATGTAAGGTCCCGCATGCTGGATATATCTAGTTACTTGCCAGTCAGTGCCTGCTTTCTCACCAGAGAAGACTGGCCCTGACAGATCGCTCAGCACACATCGCTGACACATTGCTGTGTGCTAAGCGATCCTGAGCAGTATATATTGCTTAGATCACTCACTACATCTCCCCATGTGTAGGGCTCTTTAGACTTGGGGATGGAGCACTTCCAAACATCCCCAATCTTTGTAAATGGCGTCATGTACTGTATAATCTGTATTTATACTGTTCTCCTTGTAAACCTTAAATAAAAAACAGAGAACCATGCTAGTGGGGACTGATTCAGGTGCAGTCGTAGTGGTGAAACAGCAGCCATCCATTTGTCCAATCTGCGGACAAGTAAAAAGATCCACCCAACATAAGCATCTGGACATTCTTAGCAACTGCGGACTTCACTAGAGCAACAACTTTCTAAGTTCCTCCATGCCAAGGGAGCTGTAGCACTGGTGCCATGTTTTATGTGTAGGAATTTGCAGTCCCATGCCGAGACACACCCGGCAATTGGTCACAACGTGCCTGTTTTTGCAAACACTCCCGATTCTCTTCCCCCCCCCCCCCCTTCCCAAGTGCCCTTTTCCTGTTAGTAAATCTGCAACTGATTCCTATCTGCGAGTCACATTGTAAAGGTATCTTGGTGTGCACGCGCTATGGCCAATAGGCAAGCACAGTCTACCGATAATTCAGTTGCGACACAATCATATCTGGTCCGTATTCTCTAGTCTACAATATACAGTTTAGAGGAGAGAATAGACGCTAGTGATTTCAGTTACAGAATGTGGGTTGATTTGGTCCCTAGAATAGGAGATAGTTTCTGACTGGACGCTGGTTAAGGTGGGGAGAAACTTAAATGGTAGTTTAGAAAATATTAGATACATGAAATGCATGGACCATATAGGTATAGTTGCAAATATGCATAAATGAATAGTAAAAATCTAAAATGATACAAAAATGATATGCCGAGTAATGTAATGCTTACACCAGGCATGCAGTCTCTATTTCTAAAACTTTTTTTTTTTTTTTAGAGGAACTGATACTTATATTGGTTACTTACCCTTGGCCCATGTGTTGGAATTGAGTGCGGAATTGGTTTGCCTGTCACGTGGCTGCGGCGTGGGCTATTCCTCACCACAGACGCTCTCAGATCAGGTAAGTCATCTAGGCCCATATTCATTTTAAATGACTACTTTGTCGAAACAAAGATTAATATCTCTGTTCTTCTTAACTGAGACATCGCTTATATTGTGTTTTCAAAGTATTCCCAAATCTGTGTCCTCGGGGACGGCCTGGCCACATGTGTATGTGTGGAAATCCACACGACACCCCACCTCCGAGGGGTCATATTCCAGGCTATGGACTCAAATTTATGTTTTGCTTCTTGATTAGAGAGTCAATTAACTGGGGGACCAGCACCATAGATAAACATGGAAACTGCTCCAATATTCACCCTCTTGCCAGTCAAGTTGTTTGTATAACCCATCCCCTTCCTCTCTGCATAATTAAGGAACCAGACCGGCCTTCCCCCTTAAGCATGCGCCCCCCCCGGTAGGCCTTCATGCCACTGTGTGACACAAATTGTAAATGTCAAGTATAATATTTCACCAGCAATACTCTATGGCCACCTACCGTGTCATCTGTGCTGGGTGTTTGAGACGTAAATTGGAATCCTGGTGTTGGGAAGTGCAATCCCCCCCCCATGCTCACGGCTTTGTTTTCAATGTA
Source organism: Crinia signifera (assembly GCF_055691185.1). NCBI lineage: Eukaryota > Metazoa > Chordata > Amphibia > Anura > Myobatrachidae > Crinia > Crinia signifera. Next base: position 276,881,340 of record NC_139219.1, read on the forward strand.
GGTGTGGATATTCCTAATGGGGTATTTATGATTAATATATTGCCAAGCTATTTATTCTTTATCTTTCCAAATGGCAACAAGTGCTTTGGTGAACTCTTAGTAAAATGTTGGCTTTATTAGAATTGTCTCAGTACAGTGCTTGTGCCTTAATCTTGCCTTTGACCAGGTAATTAGATCTACCTGTGTCCGAATCTACCTAGTGTATATACAGGTATTTATTTTTAAATTAGCTTCTGCTTCATAAAGTTTTTAGTGACTGTTAGTTTCCCTTTGCTGGGAGCCACGGTACTTGTTTCCTATCTGGGCGCCCAGGTTTTCTACGTACGGCACCGTACTGAAATCGGATCGCATCGCATCGTACACATACACGATATTGAACGATGCGATGCGATCCGATTTCCCATAGGAAACAATGTGAAATGGCTCAATTTAGCCAAATTATAATAGGAACAATAGTAAATGGGCCAAAAACACCCCTGAACATTGAAATGTCCCCCCCAAAAGTAGTTGACGCCACCCCGCCATCAACGTGAACCCGAAGCGTGGCGAGCGCAGCGAGCCCGCGAGGGGCGGCGGTACGCGTCCTCCGACCTTTTCATGCCCTACTATCCACTAGGGCGTGGAGTGAGAATAGAATAGTGTGGCGAGCGCAGCGAGCCACCGAGCCCGAAGCGTAGCGAGCCCCGCGGATACCTTCACAGTTATACGCGTCCCCTCGCGGGCTTCCCAGGTGTCCATGGCGACGCGGACACCTGGGAAGCCCGCGAAGGGACGCGTTTACCTGTGAAGGTATCCGCGTCCCCTCGCGGGGCTCGCTGCGCTCGCCACGCTTCGGGTTCACGTTGATGGCGGGGTGGCGTCAACTACTTTTGGGGGGACATTCCACTGCTCTGTGGGTTTTTTGGGGGTTTCTGGCCCATTTACCATTCTTCCCTATGCTGATTTGGGTAAATTGATCCATTTAACATTGTTTCCTATGGGAAATCGAATCGGATCGCATCGTTCAATATCGTGTATGTGTACGATGCGATGCGATCAGATTTCACTACGGAGAATAGCATGGTGCGCAATTAACTTAGTGGGCGCCCAGATAGGAAACAAGTACCGGAGCCACCAATAACCGGTGAGAACAGGCTGGGCAGATGGTTATGTACTTACTGGAAGACAGAAAACATAATTAGAAGTTGTGCTATTTTTGCGTTTTCATGTAGTGTTCTAGATTGGTAAATGTTCTCTGGTCCCTACATCTCATGGTTCTGTTGGGCAGTAATGTGTTATGTAACCTGGGACTCTGTCACAATCTCTATATTAGGCATTGTTTACAGAGCAATCTATAGAATACAGGAACATTGGGTTCCATTGTGCTAGTAGGAGCGACAAGAATGCTGTTCTAAAGAAATCTGATAAGTAATGTGCACGTGTGCTGTGTGTATAACCTTTACAAGCAGGGAACACTGAAATGACGCAAACGGTGTACAAGGTGCTGCCTATATTATGTTTATGCTCAGCAGCTGTCATCTTTTTGTATACGCCTGACTGTAATGCTATAACAGCATTTTTTTCGTCTTCCAGTCCACTAAAATCAAGAGAGGAAGCAAAGGAGATGCCTCAGAGCTTCAGCCAACCCTGATGGCCGCTGTCCCTGTAAGTAGTGCTTCAAGAAAATGTCCCCTCCCCTCCCATTTACTGTAAGCTGCCTTGACGTTGGAGTGACTGACTCAGTGCTCAGGTTTGTAGGACAATGTGTGAGGAGCTGCAGGTCCAAATATTTACAGATTTCCTACAAGCTTTTGAAATGAGTGATCGTACCACAGAGCGTGCATCAGATGGTTCTAATGTCGGACCTCCCTCCCACCCTGTAACACAAGATCAGAGGGTTTATATTTATTATAAAAGAACATAGACGTCTAATTTTAAAGCTCCAAGCGTCATTACAGTTCTTCAGACAAATACTTAATTATTAAACCTTACAAGCACAGGAAACGTTAAAAGCGCATATTAGAGAAAAACCAAGATAAATATTTAATTTCAATATAAAACTGGCTGCCTTCGGTATTTTTTATCACATACAGGAAGGTATTCAATCTGGGCCACTATTTACAACGGGGGAAATAGCGGTGAACGCCTATTCCATGCTCTCTTTCCCGACAGCATTGAAGAGGCAGATCGACAGAATGGGCCCGACTTTAAAAGCAGTCGGACCCGTTTTGTCATTTTCGGCCATGAATTGTCGTGATCGCGGCTGAATATCGACAATCCACGGCCGTTTACGCAGACACGCCCCCTTTTCACTGATCGCAAAGTGGGACATTGAATAGCGCCTGGCGATCTGCGGTCGAACAAAATGAAAACAGGCCAGGGTCACGGCTGTCGGGCCAGATCGACAGTCATGACCCGGGATTAAATACCCCTCACAGTAGATGAAAAAACGGCCATTAGAAAAACTTAGTTTTTTAGTAAATTTAGTTAAATTTATGTAGTTGTGTATGGTGCAAACATTTCTTTTAGGTTTTGCATGTGTAGAGATGGTGCCTGATAGAATGGGGTGTCGGACGGGATCCCGACAGTCATTTACCCGACGTCAGGATCCCGACTGTCAAAACACAGACAGCCGGGTGCCCGACGGCCACCCGCTATTTTCCCTCGTGGGGATCCAGGACCCCCATAGAGGGGGAAAAGAATACGCAGCATGGCGAGCGCAGCGCGCCCGCAAGGGGCTTTTTTGCGCTCGCCATGCTGTCTGACTCCGGGCAGTCAGGATAATGACTGTCGGGATCCCATACCACACCCATAGAATGTGTTGTGTTTATATGTATATTATGTATATGGTGTGGGGGTGCTAATTGCAGCTTTTGGCTAATATTAGTATGTGGATTCCTTTAGTCACACACATTCTATTTCTAGGAAATCATGGATCGCATTTATAAGAATGTTATGAGCAAAGTGGCCACCATGAGTCCGGTTCAGAGAGGTCTTTTCTCCCTTGCATACAACTACAAAATGAAGCAGATTTCCAAAGGGGCCAACACTCCGCTGTGCGACAGGTACAGTATATTCTCTTTTGGTCATGGTAACTTGGATTCAGTCTTTAATATATTTCACAATCCTTGTATGTGTAGCATGTAAAAATAGCTTTTTTAGAATTAACTTGTTGCCTCTACTTTAAGTAACATTTTATGGTGAGATGCCCAGAACTAGGAACTGCACCGAGCCATTTATCCCCAACTACCCAGTGCTAGTACCTGCGCAGGGCCCTTTATCACCAACTACCTAGAGCTAGTAACGGAACAGATCCATTTATCACCAACTACCAAGATCTGGTAACTACACTGGTTTTTATCTCACAAAGTGCCCAGAGCGATGAACTACCAGAGCCTTTTTATCACCATTTGCCCAGAGCTAGGAAAGACACAGGTCCTTCAATCGCCAACTACACAGGTAATTTTATTGCCATTTAGCTAGACATAGGAGCAACACATGGGCTTTTATTGCAAAATGCCCAGAGATACTGTAGTAATTATCAAAGGGCCTGTAATTTGCAAGAAAGAGCAATTCCTCTGGCCCTAGCAGAGGCCCTAAATGGAAGCTCCACCTTAAAGTACATCCCATTTTGTTATATGGTATTGGTTTAGAATTGGTATATCTATGTTTTTTTACTCTTGTTTTTAAAATGAGCTACAGTAATGTGCTCATGATAAATCATTTTATTAATGAATTAAACTAATGTCAAATATTCAAAAATATCCTGGGGGAAGGTCCTCTCACAAATATTGATGATGATTTAACAATGTTACAATAGCACAGCTACAAAATGTAACATTGATCAATTAGTGGTCATCCAATATAAACAAGAACACGTTAAAGTCATTAAGTGAAGCATTGTGGTTAACTATGGATGGTACAAATGACATGTTAAAGTGCCCAGGGTGACCTGCCCTAAGTAATTGTTAATGGAATCTAGTGTTGCTTTTAGGGAGCTGGTGTTCCCACCATTCCTACACCTACCTGCAGTATCAGACGGGACTGATATTCAGCCAGCACCATGAGATAAACCTTGGAGCCACAGGAAGAACTAACTCTCGCATTTGTTACATTCCTCTGGACAAAACCTTGATTCCAGAGGATTTACATCCTATTTGCTGTACTGACACATGTAACACGGATGTACTGCTGTCACTTAGCCGTAAGCCATAGTATAGCTCCATTAGCTCTAACAAACTATGTAGTCACAATAATGGGAAATAACTGTTGCATTGTGGAAGGCCTTGTGCAGGTCTAGATGAGGCCACAGGATGATGCATTATGGCGTGACATGTAGAGTAAACAAAGGAAAGCATTGAGCGGTCGTCATCTGCATTAAGGGAAGTGGCTCGCCTCAGTCTAGGTCAGCTAATGGCTAAGTGTTAAGTCTGGAGTCACCATATGACCCTCCTGTGCAGGCCTCTACAGTTACTTGTAGGCTTCCCAACTTCTAAGAATCTACTGGGTAATGTCCTGCTCCAGCTGCTCTAGCAACACAGTACTTCACCCCGCAGGGTAAATAAACCTTCCCCGGAGTTTGGGATTGTTTAAATCCTGTCCTATTTATCAAGGATTAATGCAAACAATATGCTGCCCTGTAAGACCTGGAGTATTACACTATTATGGAGCATCTACTGCACATACTCCGTAGCTACAAGGCATAAGAGTTTGTGGTGGGACGTTGGGGCAGGCCTCATTGGTGTGATCTCTGTTCTCTATTGGTTTATTACCTAGTTTCATTCCACCCTAATATGATGGGACACCATATAAAAGTACAGTCTTCAGGTTCTTTTTTTTTTTTATGGTATTTTTTATTTTATTATAAAGAACAACCCATAATGACAGATTTGCCAGTTTTGCCAGTGTTACTGTAGAAATTGCTGATCGCTGTGCTGACATCGATTCTAATAGGAGGGCATGATTGACAGGTGCTCTGATTTATTGTGGCATGACATGGACTAGTGCACCTACAAACTAAGCAAGTGTGCCAGGGCAGTGTCTGCGGGGTACAGCTATTTTAAAAGCGGAATAAATGTTTTGGAATGGATGTGAAATGACCTGTTGACGCCTCTTTTGCAGGTTTGTGTTTTGGAAAGTAAGAAAGTTGCTAGGAGGGAAGATGCGGGTCCTGCTGTGCGGAGGTGCCCCACTTTCTGCCGCCACCCAACGCTTCATGAATATCTGCTTCTGCTGTCCAGTAGGGCAGGGCTATGGCCTTACTGAGACCTGTGGTGCTGGCACCATCACTGAAAGTGAGTGCGGACGTTACCAAGATGAGACACCACAATTGCCTTTTATGAAGTGTGCAATCATGAGAATAAGGGGGGTATTCAATTCTCAATCCGACTGTCAGGACGTTCCCGATGGTGGGATTCACGACCGCTTTTGACCCATTCCGACTGTAACGTGACAGTCTGTATTCAATGTTCCGACTGTCGAGTGTAGGAACGGCTGCGTTTTGTAAGGAACAGCCGCTAAATTGTCGAAATCTGCTGAAAGCCTTCAATGCTGTCGGAAATGGCAGCTTTGAATAGGAGAGGGCCACTATTTCGGCCTGCGGAAATAGAGATTGAATACCCCCTTAAGCATTTCGGCCTCTTATATAGTATGTTTGCTTTTTTTAGCTTGACATTTTTCTGATTAAATATATTGCATGTCGTGTTTCTTTTGAGTCGGAGGCCGCTGTGTTATCCCGCTGTTGATCACGGAAGCACGTCCCAATGATACGTCATTTGTGTGACGGCAGTAAGAGTGTCCTTCTGTAAAGCGCTGACCATTGATAACCCAATGTTATATCTTTTAGTGTATGACTACAGTACGGGCAGAGTGGGAGCTCCGCTGGTCTGTTGTGAGATAAAGCTAAAGAACTGGGAAGAAGGTAAGCAAAGTATTCATGTACTGTATGGCATTTCCTGTCACTCTGCATTTGTGCTGAGCTTTGCGCCATCTTCACTCCTTTATCTGCACATCTATTGAAGGGTGGAAAGCAAAAAAAAACAAGATAGTGGTGTCTTAGTGCCTTCACTAGACCCTTCCAGATCCACCCCACCGTGTACATCACTAGCCATATTGAGCTGAAATTCTAGTTACTATGCTGCTTCTCGAATAGAAAGTACTAAACTTTGGCTATAGTATTTTGCTGTATGGAAGCTAAGGATTTTAATATTTTACTAAAATGTAGTAGTCAAACATACGTGATCTCAGTACGCTTCCTGCAATCCCAGCATTGCGACCAATGCCACTAACCAGCATCCAACATCACGAACGTCGGTCCATGCAAATTGCCAGCTGAGTAAGAGCCAGTGACTGAGATGACTGATGGAAGTGGAGGCTGTGAGTCCAGGAAGTCTGCATAGTAACACACAGACCCCTTTCTCTCCGCTCCCAGAAACCACAGGCAACACATCCCCGTTTCTAAGAATGCTGCTCACCATTTGCCACCTGTCAATCAGGCAGCAGTAGATGATAAATGCAGGGGAGACCACAGGGCCCTTTCTGAGCATGTGCAGAATGGACCTTTCACAGCAGCAAATTCCTGATGATGAGGACTCTGCATGCTGCAATGGACCTGCAGTGAACTATGAATCTGGCTCCGTCCCAACACATCCTGGAGACATGTACAGGGGTTGGAGTTGGAGGTTAGGCTGTGGGAGGGTTGGGTTAGGGTAAAAATACTTATTGGGATGCCTCAGGGTTCTGGCCGCTGGGGTTCCTCTGCCAGTCTTCAGACTTTATACGAAACTCGTTGACATGTATTTTTCTTACACTGACAAAAGCGAATGTTATCCGTGGTCTCATCTCATAGGGAGTTCTTGTTGTAGAAATGAGTTTACAGTAAATGCCATTTTGACGAAGAGAGATAACATCTAAAGGATATACGATATTCACAGAAGAATAGATAAGAGTCTATTTTTGAAGTGTTTCTTATTTCAACAAGTGATATCTTGGCAGGAAATAAATGTTTTATCCTCATTGTGAGACCTACACATTCCTCAAATGATGCTATTCCTAAATACAGATTCTCATGATAAGATCTCCAAAGTATAAAGATGTGATAATCTCCGTGGGAATTATTATATGCGTATAACTGTTTTTGTGCTCTGCCAAGATGAGGTCACGGGTCACACTGGCCATTAATTTTCTATTCTGTGACTTGTGATCTAATATAGAATGTTTTGGGTTATTTCCTCGCACAGGTGGCTACCATAATACTGACCAGCCAAGGCCCAGGGGAGAAATTCTGATTGGTGGGCCCAATGTAACCATGGGGTACTACAAAAATGAACTGAAAACCAAGGAGGACTTTTTTGTGGATAAAAATAGTCAACGCTGGTTCTGTACTGGGGATATCGGAGAATTTCATTCTGATGGCTGCTTAAAAATAATTGGTGAGTATTAGTCAAATATTAGTGTCCTTTGACCGTGTCTTTTAGGGACACATGTGCTGATTGAATAAATTCTAAAGTTACTATGATAAAGTGTAAAAACACATATACAGTATACTGCCCGGTAAAGATACATACAATCACAGTGCATAGACCTTGCTAATACAAATTACTCTATTGTTATACTCTATTGCTTCTGTGTCCTCTTTCCACACCGAATTTATAAATTCCAAAGTATAGTCTAGAAATAGTCCTGGGACAAGGACAGTGATGATGGTACATATATTTTACGGTGCGGTTTGGTTGGGATAGTGCTAGTAACAGGGAGCCAAATTTTTGGGGTGAAACGCGAAGAGATTTGCAGCCAAAACTGCTCAGCTGGGTAAAGAACCCAGGTGACAGGCGGTTGCTATTTCTTTGTAAATAAACAGAATGGGAATTTTCTCACCAGTCACGTAAGGTGTCCACACGTTGCGATTTTGAACTTTTTAGTTGAAATCACCCTGTTTCTTTTGCCTCGCAAAGTGTGCTTCCTTGTAGTTGATATTGCAAGGCAAAAAAGTATGTGCAGGCGGGTATTTTTTCACTACTAGATCTCATGTAGCCTGTAATTGACTATTATAGTGTAGTCAAAAATCGGGCGTAGTTAAAATCACATGTAGATTTAATCAACCCAGTGTACAGTCCAAATTGTATAGCAAAAAATGTATGGCTCAAATCACACCATTTCACAATGCGTGGGCACCATAAGTGCCTATTTTTTTTTTTTTTTTATCTATTTTGTTTAAAAGAAAACTGTTAATGCCTAGAATGTATAGATGTTTAGGGTGGTATTCAATTGTTTTTCACCAGCATTTCAGCTCGCAATCCCCGGGGGGGTGGTGAGCTGAATGTGTGAATTAATTGCTAAACCTGACCATCATGAGCACAATATGCACAAAAAAATTGATCAGTTGAATTTCGCCCCATGATCTCCCATCATTTTAGACAGGGAGATCGGGTGCGTGATAACAATTGAATACCACCCTTAGAGATACATTAGGTCACAAAACTGTTGTATTAGATTATGCCATCTGTTTTGTATTTGCACAGATTGTATTTTACATATCTGCTATATATTTTGTATTGAGTATTGTACGCTGCTTCAACACAGCTTATATTGTTTTACTCAAAAAAGTGACTATTCTCTTATTTTTTTGCATGAAAAGTATAAATCCAAATAAATAAATATTCGCTATATACAGTGATAAATTAAGGTACCGGTTTCTAGTTCCTTTTCAATGCCTATTAACAGCTCTTAGGTTTTCCAGTAGTCTGTGCACTACTATACATGCCAAACAAATTGTTCCTGTAATTTAGTATTTCCTTAGCGCTCTGTATATTGTAGCCGCTCTGTAATTCATAGGCTGTCCCAGTCACTACTAACAGAGCGTCCATTTAACACATTGACCCAGAGTGTTCAAGCTCTTGAATGTCTCTCCTCCTCAGCTGAATAGCACGTAGAGGGAGCACAAACCAGCCGATTGTTTATATGTACCTGGTAATACACACCGGAGGCACTGGTAGCCTGTGTTCACATGAAGACTATACTCAATCTCCTATGTAGTTTCGATGTGGCAGTTTCATTCTGCCATATTTCTGTTCTGCATAGCTGGGAAGATCGTGTAGCATTTATTACCATAAGGATAAAAATATATGTACAAGAGCAACTTACCGGCGTCTTGGTGTTTAAAGTGGCATTCTTAACATGTTATGTGGCTGTAGACACTTATAACAACATATAGTGGCTTACAGAGGCAGTGCTGGTAGTATATTTCATACAGTATATTGGGTGGTGACTGCACACCCTAATTCTAAACATAATGGGCCAGATGTACTAAGCTTGAAAAGTGATTAACAACCAGCCAATCGGATCTTAACTGTCATGTCACAGGCTGTGTTTGAAAAATGAAAGGTAGGAGCTGATTGGCTGATGGTTTATCACTCTCCATTTTATCACTTTTCAAGGATCAGTACATCTCATCTAATGACCTGCTACCAAGCATATATGTTTTGTTCCACGTGAACAATATTAAAAAATTGCAGGTGCAAACTAAGTACTAAACAGTGCGAATAAGAATACTTCTAATAAACTCTGTAATATACTGCAACAGTCAAATATGAGGGGCATAGGATAATTTGGGCCGAAAATATGGGCACACTAACTGCAAACAGTTGAATTCCTCTAAGGTTCTATGGGTTCTGTTCCTGATACTTGGACCTAAGTGTTTGGTCGCGGTTGGTGGGCCCATATTTTTATGTTTTGCACCTCAATTTTTCGGTCATATTGCAGATTTTATGCAGGACTATGTGTGCACCTGCTTTTTCTTTTTTTTTTCTTTGTGTCATTTATTTTACACAAATGAATTTGTCCTCTAGACAGGAAGAAGGATCTGGTGAAGCTCCAAGCAGGAGAATATGTATCACTCGGGAAAGTGGAGGCTGCACTGAAGAATCTCCCCATCGTGGACAACATCTGTGCATATGCAAACAGGTGAGGCAGCAAGAACTAGGGGTCCGGATTAGTCCAGAACCGCTCTGACATGGTGTGGGTTCTGGCCGATTTGGACATCTTTATTTCGTTTCCCGCAGGGAAAGTGTGGCGGTACTACTGTACGGGCATCAGTTTTTGGTGTGCAAATTTCTGTGCATGAAAAGAGCAATTTGTCCCAGCACCTCCCTGTATATCCTTCCACGTAGTAACTGCATAGCAAACCATGAAGGGAATATTTTCTCTGAGTAGACATTAATACAGACCATTGACTTTAACTGCTGCATGTGTTATAAGTGACTGAACCAATGAGAACCTGCAGTGCCTGTATTATTATAGTCCACAGTGGTTCATATTTTATTACGGGTTACATAATTATGTAGATCCCACAGGAGAAGAAACACAAACTCCTACACGCTTTTAATTTTGCGTATATCTTAATGTTTCCATTACAGCGACCAGTCATACGTGATCGGCTTTGTTGTGCCTAACCAAAAGGAGCTAGTAAAGCTGGCAGAAAACAGGGGGACAAAAGGAAGCTTCGAGTCTCTGTGCAATAATTCCATAATGGAGAAGGAAGTGCTTAGAGTGTTGGTGGAATCTCCTGCTGCTGGTAAGTAGTGGTGGACATTTACCAGGAGTTCTTACAGGTAGCAGACACAAATGGCTAAATAGAACATTGAGCCACCACTTGTATGTGTCAAGGCATTGACTCCGCCTATTGGGCAGATGCACTAAGCTTCACAAGTGCTAAAATGGAGGGTGATAAACAACCAACCAATCGGCTCCTGCCTGACATTTTTGTCAACAGTCTGTGACATGACCGGTAAGAGCTGATTGGCTGGCTGTTTTTCATTCTCCATTTTATCACTTTTGAAGCTTAGTGCATCTGACCCTGTGTCTGGAACTGTACAGGGGAGATGCAGTGTGATTTTTTTCCACAGGAAACAGAGCACATTTATTATTGCATATCACTCCCTTCTACAGTTTATAAGCTATTTACCCTAGAACATGGGCACACACACACACATTATGCCCTGCCTCCAGCCAACATCAGGACCAGCCATATTTGTCCGCAATCCTGGGAACAGGCCTCGGGACTACATAGATCACAGTAGAGGTTCATTGCATTACAATCCATAACAAGTGGGTATTATGTGGGATGGGACATCCGTTTTCTCACCTTTTTCGTGGTATGGAACCTCGATTGTGACCGCTTCAGAAATTGGTGCCAATTAGTGTATTTACCACAGTGTCTTTTTTTTTTTTTTCTTAGCCACCCTTGAGAAGTTTGAGGTCCCTGCAAAGATCCGCCTTGTTTCTGAGCCTTGGACTCCTGAGACAGGATTGGTAACCGATGCCTTTAAACTAAAACGCAAGGAGCTGAAAAGTCATTACCAGGAAGATATTGAGAGGATGTATGGAGGGAAATGAAGCCTAAGAGCCATTCTGTTCCCTTTGCTGTTACAACAACGGTTACTTGTGAACCCGGCTGTGGCAGATCGTACAGAGTCAGCCTGCGGCTAGGTCCCGGGATCAATGGAAAAGCTTGAATATGCCCTACACAAATATTGTTACTATACCAGAGAAACAAATGCTAAATGAAAGAAAAACAAAACTAGAATTACATTTTTTTTTTTTTTTTTTGGTCTGCTGGTAGATCCCAGTATTTTTAACCAATAAGAGAGATCGGATTCTCCTCCAGTCAGCCAGGCCGTGCAGTTGGAATGAATGGTTTTTGTAACTCATGAGCTAATGCAGCATCTGCCTATGATGTATGGAAATCTACTGGCTTGTTCACACTATGTATAGACTTGTTTCATTACAATCCACAGAAATTGATGTTTATTTAGATTTTTTTTTTTTTTTTAGCAAACCTTATATGGAACCATTTTACATGTTCCTCATTGCATCAGCGATTCCCAATTGCCATATTGCTTTTCATAATGATCAGCGTGTGTGTCATCTGGCTTCTATTTCACTTTATCATATTGGCCTTGTCTGTATTGTTAATGAGTTAAATACCATTTTTTCTTTTTCGCCATATATTTCTGTGTGATGTCATATCAACCAGAAGTGTGTCTTTCTCACAAGTAATACACCCCATTATTATACAATGGGATAGATGTATGAAGCATTGATAAGGAAGACGTGAGCCACAGGAGAAGTGGCCCATGGCAACCAATCAGCACTGACGTAACATCTATAATTTGCATAATATAAAATGATACAGAGCAGCTGATTGGTTGCCACGGGCCACTTCTCCTCTGGCTCACTTCTCCCTTATCACTGCTTCATGCACCTACCCCATATATCCACAATTCTGAATGCATTACATGTGCATTAGGAATATAGGGGCAGATGTATTAAGCCTTAACAAGAGATAAATGCAAGGGTGATAAGGAGAGATAAACGTCCAGCCAATCAGCTCCTTACTGACTTTTTTCAAACACAGCCTGTAACATGGCAGTTAGCAGGTGATTGGCTGGACGTTTATCTCTCCTTATCACCCTTGGATTTATCTCTTGTTAAAGCTTAATACATCTGCCCCATAGTTACATGCAGTTTCAATGCTCGGCTCTAGAGAATTGTTGTGAAACTATTTTTGATACACTAATCCACCTGCAATTGCAATGGAGCAGTGTGGAGTAGCCCTATTAGACCATAATACTCTTTGCTGGAGCTGTATCACTATATAGTACATGATCCCATACTGTCACATAAACACACTGTCTTTGCATATGTGTTGCACACCCTGAATGTGTGTGTGCTTGTGAATGTATGTGTGTAATGGGATTTGTTATGTATAAACAGGGTCACTTAAAGCAGCAGTCCCATATATTTAGGCTTTTATCTACTAATCATTGAAACCCTTTATTTGTGTGATCTCCTAATAGAGGCACCGTGTACACGTGTGTTGCAGAAGTGGGTGGTAACTGTTTACTTACCACTATTACATGGTTTTTGTGTTGAGCCAATATCACTTTAAAAAATATATTGTACAATTGTGCACTGAACTTCAACCCGAATTTTGTGCCCTTCTAATAATGCCACTTGGCTGTTCCTGTTCTACACGGTCAATCAGATCCCTTTGTTATTGCAGTAATTTACAGAACATAGCGAAGAAATTATAAAAAAAAAATTAAGAAAAATGAACTTGTTTCTTGAACCCCATAGGGTTCCTGTAACTGTCTTTGCAGGGCTTTGTAATACACTTCACACTCACAAAATGGCCACATGTAGTAAGCCGTCCCCTCACATTTTGTGTTTGATTTACCCATACACGTGTATAAACAGAAGACTGTCGTAGCAGACAAATGTGCAGATTATTGAGAGTGGTAGCAGACTGGATATTGGACAATCTTACACCGTGCCTGTGTGGAGATTTCTGCCACCTCTTGCACACCTAGGACCACTTCAGCAGTGCCTTCACGGAGTAAGTGTCCATCTTGAAATACCTTTTCAGAAATGCCAGTGCAAATCAATGTTTTTTTGCACTGGTACATTTACAGAAGGACACATGTAGTCCTTCTGGAAATTAGACCACCAGAGTCCACAGATTAGGCCTGTCTTCTATTTGTTTTTTCTTTTTTACTGAATGGGACTGCTGCTTAATATTATTATTTTTTATTTTAATTATTTTAATCTGTTTTGTAGGAAAACTGTAAAGTGAGAACCATAACACGAACTTTGTACAATAATTATTATAGATGGATCATCCTAAACCTGTTTAATTTATTAAACCCCCTGAGGGTTCTGGGTAATTTTTTCTCTGGACCTGTTTGAACAAGAATTGATTGTTGTACAGTATGTAAATCATTTTTATCATCGTTTTGTGCTTTAGGAAAGCAGACGATGGCTTCAGGTGGTCACTGACTGTCCTGCCATCCCTTATATCCAATGCTGTTTTCTCAGTGTAGTCTGTATGTAAACAGCTACAGAACTTTCTACATCCGGATGAGTGTTTTTGTGTGTAAGGGGATTTATTTTTCCGTCTATGTTTTAATTATCTGAAAATATCCTTTTTTTCTTCTCTCATGCCTATGGAAACAGAGCATACGCATAGTACATTAGCTCATGCTTTTATGATGTAGGTTGAATTAGAAGTCACTGGCCGTGGTGGAGTATTTAATGTGGGCCTGTCACATACTGTACACTGTGGGGGCAGCCATTTTGTGGATTCAACCACTATTCAGCCTATCTGTTCATTTAGATCTTTAGGTGTCTGCGAAGTCCCTTGTGGATTGATAGGTAGTACAGTGGTTGTTGCCACCGTGTGTAGGTGACCTATACAATTTAGCTTGTTCAGATTGAGGGGTAAATGTATGAAGCTTGGAAGTAGTATCTATCCCCATAAAGAACGGGATACGGTCATTGGGTCTACATCAAGTTGGTCGACAAGCATTGGGTCGACATGGGTCAAGATCTACAGGTCAATAGGTTGACATGGGGTTTTTCACTGTTTTTTTTTTTGTGCCGACAGTATTTCATGCCCTACCATCCACCAGGGTGTGGTGGGAGAATAAAACAGTGTGCGGAGCGCAGAGGCGCACCATGCCCAAAGCATAGCGAGCGATGCGGTGCACTGGAAACTGTCCATGTTAACTGTGTCAACATTCAGGTCAAAAAACAGTGAAAAACCACATGTCGACCTTTTGACTGTCAACCAAATGCTTGTGTTGACCTGTCTACCTTGTCCCATGTCGACCTAATGCTTGTCGACCAACTTGCTGTAGACCAAACGATCCCAACCCTAAAGAACGTTATGTGCAAGGTGATAATGCACCAGCCAATCAGCTCCAATATGTAAATTGAGAGTAAGGAGCTGATTGGCTGGAGCATTATCACCTTGCACATAACATTATTTATAGGGATAGAAATAACTTCTCCAAACTTCATACATTTACCCCTGAATCTCTGCTCATAATTAATTCCTTTCCTTTCTTGTCTCTCCTCACAATACAATTCTTTGTCTACAACTTTATCATTCCTTTACCAGCAAATATCTGTGTACAGTAGGATTCTCAAGTCTATTAATAAATAACTTATTTTACTACCACACATCCAGTGTTGAATAGAAATGTTAGGCTGGGTTGCACCAACGCTACGTGCATCCGACACACTATACATTTTTATAATATAACCCGAAATTCCTTTTGTGTGCATTCCTTTTTTTTAACTGCCAATTCAGTCCTTAAAATAACCGTTGGATCGTATTGACGGAATACTTGGTTTTAGACACCTTATAGGTATTTTCCATGTTTATTGCATGTACAACAGTACGTTTCAACACGTGTACGTTTTATGCATCTGTTATGTGACCGATCACATTTGTTAGGCGTTTAAGCACGCACCATGTCGTGTAGTAAAATCTGAAATGTAAGTTCCTGGAACACACTGATAAGAACAACACCGTGTAATGTAACTGTTACTATACCCAATGTGATTTAGAAGCATTAATGAACATCTGAAACATTTGTTAACCGTATAAAGATGTAAATAAGGACAAAACTGAATGGCTACATAGTTGGCAGGAACAAACCTTGGTTATGTATTATGTACAAACTCCCCTTAACGAGAGAACCATTATCCATAGTAAGTGTTTTGTAGTAGAAAATTTTAGTGGTGGGGTGGCGCCCCAATTGTAGTTACGCCACTGTGCTTGAGGACCAGGGTTGGGGGAACCACTGTCCTAGATCATGGAAGAGCTTGGAGTACTGGGTGGGAGTGTCTGGTATGATGTGAATGTAGGCAGTTTGCTTCTCCTTGTATTTATGTCTTTGTTTAATGTGTGTGTGTTGCCATTGTACTTTTGGATCTTAAAAATAATCCAAGTCACGTCCATAATAAAGAGAATATAACTGTAAGATTGTATCACCTAGAACAAAAGAATATCACAAGTTACAGCTCATCCCGAGGTCAGACCATTGTGTCAGTGGGAAACTAACTGTTTGCATGTAGCATAACTCGGGATGTTGCAGCCACATCTGGTTGCTGTTCATTTTAAAAATTAAAAGAACACCTTTTTGCTATGGATGCAAGTGAATGTTTTGCCACTGCTGACCTGGTATGTGTTCTGGGTGTCACTAGCTGGTGAATCTGATATAGCTACTTAAACAAACACAGCTGCAAAGCTGATCTGATATATTAAGAACAAATGTCCGACTGTGCGATCTGTAACTTTCCTCTTGTACACACTTGTCACTTTAAATTGGAAGCTAAGCGGATGTACGCAGGGTTTAGTATTGAGGATGTGGAACGTTGTATTTATAATGTTTGTCTCGTTAAAGCAAGGTAATCCACAGAAAGCAATCTATTGTCTTTGGTGCGCTGCAATGTTGTAACCGTATCATAATAATACATTTAAATCCTATGGGGGGAGGCGTATCAAACCTGCTAAAGAGGACTAGTGGAGATGCTGCCCCTGAGCTAGGTGACTGATCGCTCAAATTTGATTGGTTTCTCTTCTCCTCCTATAGAAGGTTTGATAAATCTTCCCGTAAATAGTGAGAAGAGCAGCCCTTGTATTGATTGCTTGGTCTCCGTTTAGATGATTGTCCTACCTCTCCTTGTATTAATATCCCTCCCTCATCCAGTGCCTCTGATGTGAAGAGTTTCTACCCTCCTCTTTAAAGCAAACTATTTTAACCGTTCACCCAAAATATATTCAGAAATCTACATATTCTTCTATTGTGATATTATTCTAATGCTTCTATGAAGCAGTTCAGTTTCCTGGCTAGTAAATGGCATTCAGAGTGGCGTTTTCATAAAAAAAAGGGTCATTTTGCTGTCTCTTTCTAAGAAACCAATAAACCTTTTATATAGAACAACTTGTTCCTAATATCTGTGTAATACGTAACTGTAATCTGTTTGAACCCCTTGTTCCTTGAATTGTGAACGTTCTTTTGTGTTTCGCTGAGCCTGGGCACTGTCGCACCTGACATGTGGTATGTAATGTACAGATATGCCGGTGTTTGCTCTACTTGGGTGGAAAGCGATTGTCCATTTTGGGTTATGATGTTTATTTATTTGTTACTCTAAATGGTTTGAGGTTTTGAAATAAACGATGTGAATTGACAGAGATGTGTTTGTGTATTTCATTGTTTAATACTAGTGCAGTATATGTACTATAAATACATTTTGTCTACTCGTTAGGGGCCAAATGTATCAAGCTTTCAAAAGTGATAAAGAGTTTCATTCAAATTGTCCTTTAAGAAAAAAAATATATATTTTTATAAGTAATCGATATCTATGTTCAACCTATTTACAGTTAAGTGTTCATAATGGAATGGGAAGAGAAATGGTGATCGATCAGATCTTGTTATTCATTTTGGTTTCACCCATGCCCAGCATAGAATCCCTTCATTCTATTTGGGTAGTTTAGTGCATAGGTTCTCAAACTCGGAGCCTTATTCAGTATCCGTTGGAAATTATCGTGTAATGGGCCTGATTTACACCTGATCACTAATCAGCGACTTTGCTATTCGCCCATCAAAACTACTGACTGCTATGTAGTCTCAGTAGTTGCAAGAGTTGGGTTGCGAAAACCTTCCGTGGTCTAGGTGTGTTTAAAAAAAAAAAACAGGAGTTTCTGTGATGACCACTTCCAACCTGTCTCAGTCGCAGATCAGTGGAAGCTTCAGACCTGCTCACAACTGCACAGAAGGTAAAAACTGTTTGATGTTTTGGGAATTGCAAAATTAATTTGTGTGGATGGAGATTAGTGATCTATTCGCAATTTAGCAAGGGGCGTTTTTTTCTTTTTCTGGGAGGCGGCTTTCTACCTGCAGTTCACTGCGGCTTCTCAGATTATCAATCATGAGATTCAGACCTGCTCATTGGCAGTTATCGATGGTGTACTGAGCAGTTATCGGCACATGCGCACACAACCATACACAAGGCAAGTCTTATGTTCATGAACGTACATAGATGTGTGAACACAAGAAATCGCATTTAGCAATTACCAAATGGAGTGGTGGTGGCGTGTCAGTGAGATGGGTGTGCAGCCTATACGCTGCAGGGCATGTAGTGGGTTTGTCATAGCGTTGCATTAAAAATATATGAAAAATGTATTGTAGGAATTGCAAATGCACCAACACCACCAGCCGAGTAGCTGGAAAGCTATGCATACTTGAAGTACTGTTGTCATCGGTTAAAATTCCAATTGTCAAGCTGATAAATACAAACTCACAGGCAATGACAATAACGCTTGTCTTTAGGTATGTTATGTACCGGTATATGTATAGTGTTGTGCATGACTTATCGCTTATTTAGATGGTGCCACAAGGGTTCGGCAGCGCCTAACAATAAATGAGCAAAAAAAAAAGAAACCGTTAAATAATGAATTACAGTACAAGGCAATTTAGGACAAGTACATGGTAAATAAAGACCGTTTCATCAGAGGACAGGACACTGAAGCAATTATTAGGGTGGCAGAGATATATCAGTCAGTCCATAGAAGGGGCAGCACGCTCGTTGAATAAATCAATAATCTGCCTGGTTCCTTCCGTTTAAAGTTCCCCGGCCAGGAACCTCCAATAGTCTCGATACCGGAGTCACTCTGTAATAAAGAGTCAACACAGATGGCTTTACGCCAACGTTTCGAAGTCTTCTCCCTGAAGCCGAAGTAAAGACTTTGAAACGTTGGCGTAAAAATCTGTGTCGACCTTTTTATTACAGAGTGCCACTGGTATCGAGACTATATATCTATCCTATCGAGAGAGGCAGAGATGGATATATTCTAAGAAAAGAAAGATGCCTCACAGGTCCTTAGCTAAATTAAATGGCACCAACAAAACACCAGCGTCCATTTCTACAGTGAAGAGGCGACTTTAGGATGGTGGCCTTTTAGGCAGAGTGGCAAAGAAAAAGCCATATCTGAGACTGGCCGATAAAAGGAAAAGATTAATATTGGCAAAAGAACAGACATTAGAGGAAGACTGGAAAAAGTGTTATGGACAGACTAATTTAGGTTTGAGGTGTTTGGATCACACAGAAGAACATTTGTGAGTCTCAGAATAAGTGAAAAGATGCTGGAAGATTGCCTGTTCAGCATGGTGGAGGCAATGTGATGGTCTGGGGCTGCATTGGTGCTGGTGGGAGAGTTGTACAAGAAAAAAGGGAATTTTATTAAGGAATGTTATTAATCCATTTTGCAACATCATGCCATACCATGTGGACAGCACTTGATTGGAGCCAATTTCCTCCTCCCAACAGGACAATGACCCAAAGCACACCTCCAAATTATGCAAGAACTATTTAGGAAGGAGGCAGCTGGTATTCGGTCTGTAAAGAA
This sequence comes from Crinia signifera, assembly GCF_055691185.1. Taxonomy (NCBI): domain Eukaryota; kingdom Metazoa; phylum Chordata; class Amphibia; order Anura; family Myobatrachidae; genus Crinia; species Crinia signifera. Next base: position 276,900,571 of record NC_139219.1, read on the forward strand.
GTGGCCAGCACAGTCACCAGATCTCAACCCCATTGAGCAGTTGTTTGGAGTAGCTTGACCGTATGGTACACAAAAAGTGCCCACCAAGCCAATCCAACTTGTGGGAGGAGCTTCAGGAAGCATGGGGTGACATTTCTTCAGATTACCCCAACAATTTAACAGCTAGAAGGTCAAAGGTCTGCAATGCTGTAATTACTGCAAAAGGAGCATTATTTGACGAAAGCAAAGTTTACAGGACAAAATTATTTCAAATAAAAATAATTTTTTCTAACCTTGTCAATGTCTCAACTATATGTTCAATTCAGTTTCCAACTCATTTGACAAAGTCCATTTTCATGTAAATTAAAAAATTCAACTGAAAATAAAAAATCTAGAAAAAAACTTTCTAAATTCTCCACACACATCCTCCGGACACATTTTTTTTTTTTTTAGTTCTGCAAGTCCCTGGAGGACAGCCTGCTAATTAAGTATATGTTCACATATTGGGCGGTATTCAATGAGCCAGAATCGTTGGTCACAGTGATCCAGATTTAACATTCGCCTGCCAATCGCCGGTTTTTAGCTGTGAATCGCCATGCATGGGGATTCGTGGGGAGTCGCCAAGTCACCCTATTCAACGTGGCTGAGAATCGCCGGCCCTAACGGCGATTCTCAGCCATACCGGCGTTTCCCTATACAGCCGCATTAATGTAGTCAGTTGTTTATAAAAATGCAGAGAAATGCAAGAAAAAAGCAAATTACCCTGGACAAACGCTTCCCATACAGCATACGGCAAACGCTGGGTAATCTGCTCAAAGGGCAAACGAAGGAGTAAGGTGGGGAGGAGAATCATGGGTAAGTGAGGTGCACCATGGGTAAGAACAGTGCTTTGTGGGAGAAAAAAAAAATACCTGAAGAAATTAAATATATATTTGTATAGCACTTCTACGACCATGACATCACACAAGGGCAGCAAATAATAATACATTACACTTGCACAGTTAAATAGAACACTTAAAACCAATTATTTGACATGTTCCTATCAAAGTTCACCAGAAAAAAATGACGAGGGACACTCGGTGAGGAACGGCGATATGTAACAAGAAAAAGGAATCGCCAACTTCACATTGAATACACTTTTGGCGATTCCCCTCGACTACAGTCGATTCCCCATGCAAAATCCTATAGACTAAAAACGGCGATTTTTAGAGAATTACATTTGGCGATTGGTGCTTCATTCACCGGTCCTCAACGGCGATTATAGGTCATTGAATAGGGTGATTCGCTTATACAGCTCATAAAATCGCCGGCACACATGAAAAAAACACAGAATCGCCATAAAACTTGGCGATTCTGGCTCATTGAATACCGCCCACTGAATAAGTGTTAACACATGTTAGTTTTAAGAATTACATGCTTCACTCCTCCTCCTCTTGTGGCATTGCTTAAGGGTGGGGGATCTTAGGAGAGGGATGGTACAGGGTAAATAGGGGGGAGTTAGGATGGTCAGGTGAGGCAGATACTTTGGTCATATGCAGGAAGGTTGGCAGGGAAATTGTGAAAGGGTGAGGAGCAGGGGTTTAAGTGAGGGGTAATTGGGGGAAACTGAGTTCCACCACCTCTAATGGTAGGGGGAACTAGTTCCACCTCCACTGTAGCCCTGAACAGTAGCACCAACAGGAAAGACTGTCCCAGCAACTTTCTTTTCTGGCACAGCATATAAGATTTCAAGCTGTCACAAGGTACTACTGCTGTGGGCATTAGGTGCAAGGGGCATTACTACTGTGGGCATTGTGTATAAGCAATCCTGAGGCCCATTATTACACATCTGCTTGCATGTGCCTGCACAGAGAAATAAGTCATTCTATGGTTCCTCACCATGGAATGATTTTTACTCTCTTCGCAGATAACCGTAAGCCTGGACTTACTTTAAAGTTGTCCGTTCTTCTGCGATTTGGGGGCAGGGGCGCTGACAGGTGACTTCATCCATCCGCTCCGAGCAGACAGACACTCCTGCGTTCGCCCATGAAACGCTGGACAGACCCCTGTGCCCATCCGCTGCCTTAAGGGCCCCATACATCAGCAATTAATTGTGACAATTTTCAGATATGGAGATGATTGCCACAATTAATTTGAGATGTGTGGGCTCCCCCTTTTGGCAATCCCAATCAAAATCGCCAATCGATTGCTTTATCAGATTTTTAAACATGTTTAATAATCTGGTATTATCTGCAGATCTTTTTTATATGTGTGGGCATTCCCAATTCGTCTTCTTCATCTATTTACATTATGAACAGCAATCGATTGGGCAATTTCCAGATATGAAGATGCAATCTTTAGATGGAAAAATCTGCCGATCACTGAAATAAATCTGTAATGTGTGGGCAAAGTCAGATAGATTGTAAAATCCATTTATCTGGCCAAAAAATCCCTGTATCTGGAAATCCATAAATTGTGATTGCTGATGTATGGGGCCCATTACACTCAATTTGTGAAAAAACTCACCAAAGGCGTTCCCTCCGGGGGGCTGCACATGCGCATGAGCACACTGCCACCATCACAGATGGGGCTGAATTCGGACCTGTACGAACAGGTCTGAATCATCCCCAAAGTTGGGAGGTTGACTAATCAAATGCAGATGTAACCTCCATCTGACAAGGACGCATGAGCGGCTCACATGCTTGTGGTGGGGAGCAGATTCCCTGCCCCTCTGCACTTCAGTTTAGTGGGGGCTGTGGTGGGGCTGCGGGCTCGGCGGAGGTGCTGCAGGGAGGCGGTGGAGGGCTCAGATGGAACGGGGAGCATGAGTGTCTCATGCTCGCGCACTCCCTTCTGTCGGCTGGCGAACGGTGATTCTATCGCCAGGAGCAGTCCCAATGGGAGCTACGCCATCTGTATTATGGGCATGTTGTATTTTTCACATTGTAGGCCACACTCAGACGGAGGATTTGTACCTAGCATACGGCTGGTGAAGGTTTAATGACTGATGGTGGTGCCTAAAAAAATCACATGATCATGATCTGTTACACTGAAAATGGGTGGTTGTACTCCAAGGAAGGGCATTGTAGTGGTATTACCATAAGATCACAGAAGCAACTAGGCAAAAACCCAAGAAAGGTCACCACTCTGATTTGGGCCCTATGAGCAAAGGTCTTGCCATCTCAACAGACCCCCCTCAGCAGAGCCACTCCATTAGGACTTCTTCCATAAATTTCCTGGGCTTTTTTTTTCCCCATTCCAAACCACCCTTGGAAAACCCAATTGTTTTCCTTGCATCCTAAAACAATTGTTCTCTAGGATTGTAGAATCTGTAATTACCTTTTAATTGACTGAGAGCCTTTAGTCTCATGCTCTCCAAATGACATCACAGAGAGCTGTGAAGTATAATACTCTCATACAATCTCCCTGGTGTATTGTCCCTGAGAGAAGTTTTAGATGGCGATATAAACTTAACTCTTCATGAAGAGCACAGTGACTGTAGCTTTAATAAAAAACAGAATATTAAACAAAGTTAAATTATTAGTTTACAAGAGGCAAGAACGCGTGGAGACTATATACCAGAATGTTTTATTGCATTAAAACTACTTAGGAATTCTGTCACCATATAAAACATCTATTGGATTTCTGCCTTGTAATATCCTTATCTTCTGGTAGTGAGGTTGAGGATTATAAACGTAAGTTATAATAGCAACTCATACATTTTTAGAAACCTTTTATAGAAGTTATTAATAAAATAACTACTAAAAGGATTTAAAATACTGTATAATATATTTTAACAAGCTATGACCTTTGTTTTGGTAGTTCCTCTGGTCTGTGCCATCGTATAATATTAAATGTTGACAGTGTTTTGAGGGGACTGGAATCTGTTTTAGAAAATACCCTACCATCTGCCTTTTTTTGTATTTGGTCACCTAATAGTTTAAAATTTAGTTTAATTCCACATTATACTAAATATTATACATCTACCTTGCAGGGACAGTGGCAGTAATAACCACTGTGACGGTGAATAAATTCTCTGGTATTTTGAAGTCGAGGCAATTTTGCCCAGCGTGTATGGACAGCCATGATGGGGAAAATCGCCCAGTGCCTACATACTGAGTGATTTTTGCCCATTGAAGTGATTTTCCTGGGGGTGAACGACTTTCTATAGTAGAACTCTATGGAAAGCCGTCCACCCCGTTGCTCAACTGCTGGTAATACCAGCAGATGAGCGGTGGTGGCGGGCGAAGATGCGGGTGCATGCGTCAGCGACCATCGCACTGGCCGGCTTTTGGGCTGAAAGCAGCTCAAACTGTAAAAATGAGCTACTACAGGGAAATCTGACGCGTACGGTGTCAGATTGGGAACTGCACAGAGGCTTCCGAAGAGAGAGCTGAAGATCTCCATCCTGAAAGTAAAGCTGATAACACATTAGACATGCGCTCCAGTTGGTCATTTGGTGAGTGTTCAGGTTGGTTGTGCATGCAGCCAGGGCCATACTAGCCTTCTGGCAAATGCCAGAGGTGCCGATGGCCAGGTGGGCCGATTTCTTACCCCAAGGTGGAGGCTGTACTTCCTGATTGGTGCACAGAGAGATCCCATAGATTCACGGTGGTGCTGGGGTCCAGGAGAGAGGGGGGGTGGCATCACATGGAGCTATTACCCTCTCTCCTGCAAGCCGGGATAGGCAGCACAGGCATGCCTGGTGTGTGCATGCGCACGGCCTTTATGAACAAAGGTCCTGCATGCAGCTCAACTGGTGATATCACTAGCGATGCCATGCTGCCGAATGCAGCGTGGTAGCCCCATTTGTTTCGTCAATCTCTGCATCAGCAAGTGTGCATGCATCAATTGTAATGTCATGCTGGGTGCACATAATCTAATGGCACCCACCGTAAGTCTCCATAGGTTTAAAGTGGCTTATGCCATCGGAGTTTAGTACATAAGGGTTATATCGTTGTTCTCACCTATATTGTGAATTGCAATGCCAGTAAGCCTTCTGAGGGAGATTCCTATAAAATCTCATGCATTAATTGACTATTAGCAAGAACATAACTACCACAGGTGCAGGCAATGAAACTGATTTGGGGCCAGGGGCGGGCTGAGCCGGGGGGCAGAGAGCCATGTGCCCCCCAGGCCGCTCTGGATGGACTGCTGCGGGCCGCGGCCTCCTTACCTATGCTTTTGCACTGCCGGCGGCCATGTTCCTGTAGTCTTTTAAACATGGCTGCAGGCTGCGGCTACAGGAACATGGCCGCCGGCCTCCACAGCTACATGGAAGAGGGCCCGGGCCGGCCGCCTGTTCCCTCTCATCACCCGGCAGTGGCAGACGCTGGGTGTGGACGTCATGACGATGACGCCTCCCACCCACGCGTCTGCAGAGAAAGGAAGGACTCGCAGGCAGGCTGGAGAGTCGGGGGACTGACCTGTGGCCGCAGCAAGAAATATAGAAAATCTGGGAGCCGCAGCAGGAGAGAGAAAAATAGAGTAAGTGAGAATCAAACTCACACATAAATATATATATATATATATATATATATATATATATTTCTGATGTTTCCTGAGGTGTCCCCCTGTATAATAATAATAATGTCATGAGACACCACAAGCTGCTCCCCCTGTATAATAATTTGTGTCATGGCATTACTATTATCATATTATACAGGGGGAGCCGCCTGTGGTGTCATGGCATAATGCCATGACGACACCACAGGCTGCTCCCCCTGTATAATAATAATAATGCCATGACACCACAGGCTGCTCCCCCTGTATAATAATAATAATGCCATGACACCACAGGCTGCTCCCCCTGTATAATAATAATAATGCCATGACACCACAAGCTGCTCCCCCTGTATAGTAATTTGTGTCATGGCATTGCTATTATTATATTATACAGGGGGAGCCGCCTGTGGTGTCATGGCATTACTTTTGTATTATACAGGGGGAGCCGCCTGTGGTGTCATGGCATTATTATTATACAGGGGGAGCAGCCTGTGGTGTCATGGCATTACTTTTATATTATACAGGGGGAGCAGCCTGTGGTGTCATGGCATTATTATTATACAGGGGGAGCAGCCTGTGGTGTCGTCATGGCATTATGCCATGACACCACAGGCTGCTCCCCCTGTATAATAATAATAATAATGATGACACCACAGGCTGCTCACCCTGTATAATAATTTGTGTCATGGCATTACTATTATTATATTATACAGGGGGAGCAGCCTGTGGTGTCCTGTCTTTTACGCAATGGAGCAGCCTGTGGTGTCCTGTGTTTTTACGCAAAGGTGCACCCTGTGGTGCCGTATTCTTTATGCAGGAGAGCAGCCTGTGGTGTCCTGTTCTTTATTTATGCAGGAGAGCAGCCTGTGGTGTCCTGTTCTTTATTTATGCAGGAGAGCAGCCTGTGGTGTCCTGTTCTTTATATATGCAGGAGAGCAGCCTGTGGTGTCCTGTTCTTTATTTATGCAAGAGAGCAGCCTGTGGTGTCCAGATCGTTATTTATGCAGGAGAGCAGCCAGTGGTGTCCAGATCGTTATTTATGCAGGAGAGCAGCCAGTGGTGTCCTCTTCTATTTTTATGCAGGTGAGCAGCCTGTGGCAGGGGCGGAGTGGGAGGCCGGGAAGCCAGGCAAATTTTCAGTGTGCCGTGTCCCGCACCCCTCTCAGTGACCATTCTCCTACCAAGTCGGGCTGATACATACAAAACCTTGGCTGCCACAATCGGAGCTTCTGCACTTGCGCAAAATCTCAGTTAACCTGGAGCCACATGACAATAATGTGCTAGGCCAGGGGGTAGTGTCACTAGTCCCCCTGCATCATAAATTAGGCTGGCTGCAGGAGACTGTCCGTGTGGCAGCTGCGGCCACTCTCGCTGCCATAGGTGAGCAGCTCCGCCTCCTTCAGCTACTCAGCTGTTTAAGGAGGCGGAGATGACCAGCTATGACAGTAAGAGCATCCAGAAGCATCCGCAGCCAGCTGTAAGCATGGCAGGAGGGGTGGAGTAGTGTGTGCAAAAGCCCTCCGCCGGCTACTGTGAGTTTGTGTGCCAGTGCCTGGCTTCCCCTGATCCTTGTGCGGGTAGCAGCCTGCGGTGTCCTGATATTATACAAGGCAGCAGTTTGTGGTGTCCTGTTATTATACAGGGGAAGCAGCCTGTGGTGTCCTGTTTTTATACAGGGGGAGAAGCCTGTGGTGTCGTTATATTTTTAATGCAAAACCTCCATTTGCCAGCCAGCCCCTGTTTGGGCCCATAGCTTAGTGGGGCCAACTTTTTTCTTACCATTGGGTGATTCATAGAAGCAATAATCACAGAAATTTATACATATCTTATGATCAGGCGCTGAAAGTTCAACAACATGTAGCCATTCCCCTTCGTTGGAATATGGTATATGCAGGAAATAAAAGGGTGGATATAGTGAAGTACAGTTATGTACAACAATGCTTTAATTCACACCAATAAAAACAAATAGTGCCTGGTAGGTCACAATCAGATCCTCCATGTGTGATCCAAAGGACTATATATAATGAGCATAAGACACTGGACAGTATACACCTATTGGGACCTTGAAAAAGACTCCAGAAGGAGTTGAAACGCGTTGGTCAGACCATTGGGACGCCACCTGCCTGACTCGGAGGAGACACGCCGGAGTTGTGACAGACTGAGACCTGTGAGTTGCCCCGGGACTAATTCACTTGTGCCTAATTGAACTGGCGATCAGTTCAAAACAATCCGGTAATTGTTTTACCTCTGAGCTAGACAGGAAGGCTCTGCATGGATTCATTATAATACTGCACTTTTATCAGATTATTATCTGCTGTTTCGTATGTGCTTGGAGGATCTGATTGTGACCTACCAGGCACTATTTGTTTTTAATGGTGTGAATTAAAGCATTGTTGTACATAACTGTATTTCACTATATCCACCCTTTTATTTCCTGCATATACCATATTCCAACGAAGGGGAATGGCTACATGTTGTTGAACTTTCAGCGCCTGATCATAAGATATGTATAAATTTCTGTGATTATTGTTGTGTATTAAGGGTTAAGGGAAACACCCTTCATATATATATCCGATTGGCAGCTGAGCGCACTGTTGGTGGACACTCCACACTTCCCTCTAGATTCCTAGAAGCACTTACAAACGTTGGTAGATAGATAGTGAGTAACACTTGTCCTGCGCAACTTCTCAGGCTGCCTTTGGATTGTCACTAAAGGTCTCCCTCAGACCTTAAGAATATGGCAAGAACCTACCGACCTACAATAGATTCCGTCCCCTAGAAGAGGGTCCCATACGAATCCCACAAAACAAAGGAAGAAGTTGGAGAAATTGACAGGAACGAAAAAGGGGGAACAGGGGAGGCAACCAAAAACTAAGAGGGAAAAGAAGAACAGTGATGAAAACCAAAACAAAAACCAATATCGCCACCAATAAGGAGAAACCTGCACCTATAGAGGAACCATGCCGAGTGTACAACTTGAGTAAAAGATCTCTAACAGAAATGGAGGAAAGGGTATTACAAAAAGGTTTAAAGTTCGCACCGACAACTAAAATGGACCATTTCAACACCTACATTGATGTACAAAAGTACATAAGAAAACTCACTCTAAAAAATTTTTTTGACTCCAAAGAACAAGAAGAAGATAACCATAAAGAAATCAACCCGTTCAAGAAAAAATCCACATTTTTTCCAGCTCATATGAAAGGTGCGTATGTGGAAACATTCTCTAAATTAGTAATAGACGACTTGGAAAAATTAAATAACACTAAATATGTAAAAAAAATGGAACCTAACCAAAAAGGAACAATCAGCTTTGAAACATCTACAGATGGATCAAGAATTAATTATCAAACCCTCGGACAAAGGGGGAAGTGTGGTGGTTATGGATAGAAATTGGTACGAACAGGCTGTAATGAACCAGCTAAACACCAACACCTATCGGAAATTGAAAAATGACCCAACCGCCCGCCTAAATAAAACTTTCACCAAACTAATAGGAGATGCTTTGACCAATTCCATCATAACAAAGGATGAGAAGGAGTTCATCGATATACAAGATCCAACGATCCCCACCATATATATACTGCCGAAGATGCACAAAGATGAACAGAACCCCCCGGGACGACCTATCATTGCAGGCACTAACAGCCTTACCAGCAACTTGTCAGCCTATGTGGACCACCATCTACAACCTTTGGTCAGGAATACTAAATCCTACCTAAAAGACACTACGGATACTCTAACAAAATTAGAGACTATTAAATATACAGAAGACATGATTATGATAGCAGCAGATATAACATCATTATATACAGTGATAGACCATCAAGATGGAATCAAAGCTGTGAATTGGTTTCTGGAAAACAACAACATCCCAGCGAATAAGACCAACTTTCTGATAGAAAGCATCAAATATATTCTGACCAATAATTATTTCTACTTTAGGGGGGATTACTACATACAACAAACAGGCACTGCCATGGGGACCAGATTCGCCCCCTCCTATGCTAACCTCTTCCTAGCCAAATGGGAGGAGGATAGCATATGGAATAACAACACATGGGGGTCGAATCTGGTCTCGTGGCACAGATATATTGATGACGTGCTCTTCTTCTGGCAGGGGACAGAAGATGAACTAGAAAAATTCTGCCAACACCTTAATAACAATACCATTAATCTTCAATTCTCATTTCAAACTAGCAAAAACGAAATCCATTTTATCGATCTGACCATATATGTAAAAGATGGGACTCTCTAAACAAAAACCTTCCGTAAACCCACAGACACAAACAGCTATATTCAGAGGGATAGTGAGCATCTAAAAAGGTGGCTTGATGGGGTGCCAAAAAGCCAGTTTCTTCGCATTAGACGAAACTGTTCTGAGAACAATGTCTGCAAAGTACAAATGGATGATATGATGAATAACTTCAAAGCTAGAGGCTACGAAGAATCCAAACTGCAAGACACCAAGAACACCATACAAAAGATGGAAAGAAATTCACTTTTAATAAACAAACAAGAAAACTCAAAAACATCAGTGAATAAATATGCCTTTATTACCACATACGGTTCCCACCACAATAAATTGGAATCAATATTTAAAAAACATTGGCATATACTAAAAAAAGACCCCATTTTAGCCAAAGAACTTCCCTCTAAGCCTCCTTTTATTTATAAAAAAGCAGGAAATCTAAAAAGCAGATTGGTAAAGAGTGCCATAGATACCACTGTGAATACAAGAATAAAAACTAAAGGATTTCATCGATGTGGCACATGTCAGATGTGTCACCTAGTGAAAAATGAAACCTCAAAAACAACAGAGTTTGACATAAAAGGAAAGAGTCACAAAATAAATGACTTCATAACTTGCCACACTACGTATGTAATATATCTGATAGAATGCACATGCGGACTCTGCTATGTAGGAAGGACCAAACGGAATCTTAAAACCCGAATGAGTGAACATATAAGAAACATCAAAAAGGGTTTGGATACCCACTCATTGTCAGAACATTTTAAAAAGGTCCATGCATGCAATCCAAACCACATTAAAAGATTCCTTGGGATTGAGAATATTAAAACATCTTGGAGATACCGGGACATAGAACAGAGACTGGCGAGAAAGGAGATGAACTGGATTTTCCAGTTAAAAACCCTGATCCCAACAGGGCTTAACAAAGACTTCGAACTGAAATGGTTCATGTGATCTCCACCCTGCTATATAAACCATGTTGTTTCCAGTCTTTTTATTCCCCTTTTATATACTTTTATAAAAAAAAAAAAAAAATTATAAATTTTTATCCATAGAATATATCCTTCGTTTTATATATATATTTCTCCTAAAACAATTGCCTCTTTTAGGATTGAAAGGTATTTTCTATAAATAAGCACTGACAATCTCTTATTATTTTTCTCTTTTATATGTCTCCTTTTATATGTATACCTATGGAAAAGGTTCCCATTGATCAAAGAGGAATGGCAGACATCACTTCCGCCATCCTCTGAAAACACGTTTGACATCCAGAACCGGAAACCGGAAGTGGTCACCGGATGTTGATACCCGGTAATCGCGGCACTTCCGCCGGCTCCGAATCAGCTACCACCACAGCCTGTAGCTGCCCATAACACTGGACAACTATAATATCAAGTAAAGAAGCCGTCCAGAACATTGTTAATGCTATTAACTTCATCTTCAGTAAAATTACGAAAACCGGAAGTCGCGGCCGCGTCACTTCCGGTCGCGATCGCGCACTTCCGGTAATGGGAAGAATGGGCGCCATTTCAGAGTATAAAAAGCCTCAGCACATGCACTCAGTCACTTTGCCCTGGAAGAAGAGCACTTGTTGCTCGAAACGCGTTGGCGGCAGTGACTGATTGGACCATAAGACTGAACCTAACCTGTGCTAAGATATTTGGGGCCACAGCAGGGTGCACATCCGGACTGCATCCCTGCCCTTTTTCCATCCCTTGCTGGCTCCAAATACCCTTAGGGGTAAGGATTCATCTCAATTTACTATCATTTATGTGAACCGTTTTTATGTGAATCTGTGATATTTTGTCGAAATAAATTTTACATATTTTTATCTTACCTCTGGCGCCTGAAAACTGTCACACTACTTTTTTTCTTGTGTTACCTTTGGGCCTGTAGTATCAATACCGATATAAAAGTAACTAGAAGGACAATAAGTGAAGTGCGCAGTTTACGTACTCTTTCCGTAACCTGCTTACCCTTTAAACCTAGCTATGTGCGAACAAAACGTAGCGCAGCGTAGTGGACCTTTTAAGTGTTTATACACGCTTAATCGACACCAGTAATTGAGTATCCCTTCGCAGTACTTAGTACCTAAACTGCAAATACCTTTTAAGGACAATGTCCGTAATACACCTTATTGCTAGATGCGAATAATAGACGAGACCAGGATATAAACTCAAAGTAAGGAGATAAGATTCTCCAAATAGTGTATTTTAGTCCCTAGCAGACAACAGGGGGTTACAGAAAGAGAGAACACAGTATAACACGTGATATAGTTAAATTAACAATACTAAGTACACTTTAAACTAACAGGGGAACAGAAACAGATACAGAATATAATCAGCCACATTACATAAACAGGAATACAAATGTTACTGTCATGGAATAGCGCAGCGCAGTCCGGTCGGAGCTCGCTATATTCAAATAGAACTATAGCCCGGTCAATGGTGAAGGGATATATGCAGTGCCAAAGTGACCGAGCCAGCTCAGGGATAGCTATATTTATAGGGTCCAAGAAGGGGGGTCAAAGGCCGTTACAATTGGTCAAGGGTTCAAATGTCCAGTCCTCAGTGATTGGAGCAAAGTATTACACTTGATTTGGATTGGTGCAGGGGGAGTGTACTTTGGTGTCCTTTGTGTGTTGGCATCGTCGTCGGGGTCGTAAAAAGCAACAAGAACCGATTATAACTTGATTCCTTTGTCTCACACAGTTTTAACAGAAATAGTACATGGGATATGGATTTTGTCCGTAATTATCGGACCTTATGAGTTGCGAAGTTTTCGCTACGACCGGAGTGCTGCGCATGAGAAACGGAACATAACGATACTAAACATTATACAGACATAATTGTGTATTGCTGATTAACCTATGTGTGGTGCACTAAACCTTTAAATAACTATATTTTATTTGGTGTATGTATGGTATTATGAATTTATGTGTATTAGTATTGCTGCGCTTATTGTCCACTTCGCTACACAGACTCGGGTATTATACTTTATTTGCGCAACTCTGCGAACCAAAATGGCGGCCATACTATCCTAAAATGGCGTGTGTGCAACTCGACTTTAACAGTAGTATATCTAGTAGTTACACATGCATAGACCTGCTCATTATAGTGTACTGTTTCTTAGTGTGTACTGACAGCCCTACAGTAGGACATAACATTAACTGAGGCACTAATATGGTATATAAAATTAAACCAGGGTACTGTTATTGGGTCATTAGGTTTTCCCTGTTTTAAGCGACACATTTAAGTTCCAACAGTTAATTTAGCCCTTGTATCCCTATGTGTTTGGCACAAGCGGGAGGTCTGTAGCTCTGTGTCACTCACAGCAGTTCATTATTCCAGTAACAGATCTTCAGCATGAGATCCTGATGGTGATCACAGAGAGACAGAACATAGGGAATGATGAACAGTGGAGCAGTTAGGTACAAACACCCCCGTTATCTTAGAACTGGTCCAGCATTTCCCAGAAATCGCAGAACAATGTATGTGCACCCTATCCAAGGCAATACGGGAAACATGTTTTCAGTACACAACAAAGTTCCTGTTAGTGAAAGGGAATTACCAGGAGCCTATCCGTGCCTGGAATGACGACTATGGGATAACAGTTTGAATTGACATGGAAAACATGCTAATGCCTGTGATCTAGGTCTTTGCAACAGTCACAGGATCACTTCTCATAAGGGTTTTAGGGCATTTGTTCCACCCTGAAAATACATATTGTTGACCCATTAAACAAGATATTGTGACAAAACATTTGGCCGGATGTACAAAGCTTCAAAAGCCAATCACCTGTCATTTTTTAAACCCAGACTGTAACATGGCAGTCAGGAGCTGATTGAATGGTTGTTTATCAATCTCCATTTTATCACTTTTTAAAGCTTAATACATCTTGCCCCATAGATGGGAAGTGGTTTATGTGTCTTTTTTTTCCTATAGTACTTTAAAAGTATCCATAAAGATTTAAGATATGGCTGAAAATAAAAATAGTTATGCTTTCTATTTGTTTTCCCGGTTTCAAATTCTAAACTCAATAAAAACTAAAAAATTATATATATAAAATTCACAAACATCCAACCTCGCCACCCAGCCACCCTATCATCTCGGCCAGAGGCAGCCTTTTCCAACCAATATCTCAGCTATTGGACACATTGATCCAACCGTTTGTAACCCAAAAGGAAACACATCTTAAGGACACTACTGACTTCCTGAATCGTTTAAGAAATCTGCCGGCATTATCTCCCAACACTATCATGTCTACCATGGACGTGACCTCCTTATATACCTCCATCCCTCATGACCAGGGACTGCTAGCGATGCAGCAATTCCTTGAATCGCTAGGGGAAACGTTCACCTTTGACAAAATCCTGTATCTTCAACTACTGGAATTGGTATTGGCACGCAACTTTTTTCGCTTCGATGGCCAGATATATCTCCAGCTAGAGGGCTGTGCCATGGGGTCGGTGGTGGCACCGTCATATGCCAACACCTTCATGGTCCAGCAAGAACGCCTCTTCTTCAGCGAACACACCAGAAATTCGAACATCATCCTACTATGTAGATACATAGATGATCTATTCATGCTATGGGAGGGAGCATCAGAAGACTTTGTCAATCTGATACTGGAAATCAACTCCATGCCAGGACCTATAAAATTCACATACACCTGGCACAAAGACCAGATTGAATTTCTGGATGTGTCAATATCACTCAACAGCGGCACCATCAGCACAAATATCTTCTATAAAAGCACAGACAGGAATACGCTTCTATTAGCTAGTAGCCATCACCCGCCTCCGCTAAAAAGTGGATTAGCATATTTGAAGATGCTGCGAGCCGCTTGCATTTGCAGTGATTCCACCAAACTACCTTCTGAATTGGACACCATCATACAGAAATTCCACCAACGTGGTTATAAAATACAGGATCTAAAAATAGCCAAAGACAAAGTGTTGCGGCAGAACAGGGATGAGTTCAACAAGACCCCATGCAGCAACAACAGATGTATTCCCTTGGATAACTACCTTTGATGCAAACAGCAGTCTAATTCCGATTGCCAGTAAGGCACTGTGGCCGATCCTGGTGACCGACAAAAGCCTCCCGTGCTTCTCCAACATAAGCCCCATGACTTGTTACAAGAGGGGAAGAAATTTCTGTGACCTACTTGTCCATACAGATGTCACGGGCTTTGATACTAGCAGATACGGAACCCGCACTGCCAAAGCAAGTGGATGCTATAGGTGTATAAAATGCACCACCTGTCAACATCTCATACAATGTTCTTCATTCAAACATCCACATACGGATAAGTTCTACCCAATCCGGCATGTGCTCACATGTAGTACAAGGTACATTGTATATGTCATAGTATGCCCATGCGGACTCTACTATGTGGCATGTCCACTAGGGAGTTCAAAGAAAGAATGGCCCAGCACAGATCTGCCATCAAAGCCGCATTGGATAATAAGCCCATGGAGCAAACGGTGGCCGTCCACTTCAAACGCTTACAACACCCTTTGACATCTTTAAAATACTACATCATAGATCATATCCCCCTATGCCCAGGGGAGGAGACAGACAAAAGTCGTTACTTAGGCTTGAAGCAAGATGGATTTTTTGTTTGGACACTGTATCTCCCAAGGGTCTGAATGAGAGAATCATGTGGAATTCCCTAGTTTAAAGTGTTGCCAACTACTCTATTCCCCTGTACTCTCCGTTTAAATACAAACGAGCAGTCCGACCACAAAGGTCGACATATGTGTGTCGACCATGTTTTGCATTTACTTTATATAGTGTGCCAGCGATACTGAGTTTAGTAATCCTTGTGTTGCTCCACATTAATAGTTTAACAACCTGCTGTATTGCTTTTAAACTAACGGTGTATGTTTTTCAACTTGTATAATCACAGCACTTAGCACGTTTGTTTCACATTCTCCTACAGCCTCCAGCTGAGTGATCTGCGGCATCAGTAACCTGGGTAACGCTGCAAGCATGCCGCTGTTTGCATGGCAACGGGACGTGCTGCCTCTGCAGCCAACCAGGAATATCCGGAGAAACGGAAGTGAGTCTCCGCGCGTCAGCACGGTTTACGGCCACCCCCGTTCCGACGCCTGATGCCGCGCACGATCCCCGGACACCTGGGGCCCTTCATACACTATTTAGGTAAGCACCTTGTCACTTTGATTTATTCCTGCTGTATGCCTGACAAAGGGGCCTTGAGCCTCGAAACTGTTGCACAATAAATGTAACTTTCTTTACCAAATCCTGGTTCTAACCCTCAAGGGTTCCATCTACACTACGCATATATATATATATATATATATATATATATATATATATATATATATATATATATATACATATATACACAGACACACACACACACATAGGGCCTGATTCAGGTTCATTTGCAAAAGCAAACTCGATACGAATGGCTACGATATCGGAGAATACGACAGCTTTGTAAATTTGTCATATTCTCCATTCGTATTTTCGGGTTGTATACAGCCAAGCCCATTCGTACACGTCTGTATGAGGATCGGCTGTTTAAAGCCGGCTTAGTATATTTACCCCATGTTTCTTTTTTCTTCTTCTCATGCTCCCTTAGATGCCGTCTATACCCACAATACATGTTGCACAAAAGTCTGTAAAAATCCACTGGCATCGGACGGTTGTCACAATCCGGTTCAAAATTAGGAACAATATCGGACAGGTGCCGGATAATAATGATACAGCTGTCTTGATATCAAATTATATATTTGTGATTCATCAGTGGTTCTTATATCCTTATAATATCAGTCTGATGGCACCTTAAATCAGTAGGCTATGGAGACGTGCGTATTGTTCTAGCTGCCTCCTGTCTGTTCTTTTGTGTTCTAAACAGCTCACATTTTCCATGACAGCAGCTGTGTTCCTTAAGATATAGCCGCAAGCCAGCAAGATATAAATAAAGAGGGAGTCTGGGTCTGCTGCATGGCCATAATACTCTAGTTTAAAGAGTCAGATTCGCAGAGAGCCAAAACTGGGAATTTTGCAAGATAATACAAACAGGACACTTATTATTAACACTGTTTCTACGTCAACATTTTAGCTGCTGATGGAATTCATAATACAGATGCAAAACCTACTTTGTCGCTGCTTAGGTTAAAATCTACTAAAATATATATATATATATATATATATATAAAAGTTCTTAGAGTGCCGCCCATCTGTAATTCTGCAGCAGCTTTTTGCAAATATTAAATTGCTTTTAGGCTTTCAATCACCAGCAATTGGCTGCTGTGTGATTGTTTGCAAGGTTTACGATGTGCCCTCGCTGGTTTGTATCAGTATGTTTCATTATTATCTTTTTTTTAGATGGTGCCGCAAGGAATCTACAGTGCCTTAAAAAGTACATATACAGTACAGTGTACAATTACAGTACAGTAGTACAATTAAACATGCTTGGGATAGGCATATTGATATCCTTACAAAAAAATAAGGATCAAATATGTTTTGAGGTAACCTGTTTAAAAAAGGGGCAGACTAGATGGGCCAAGTGGTTCTTATCTCCCGTCAAATTCTATGTTTCTATGTTTCTATGGCTGCTGTTGACAAGGGAAAGGAATTTATGGGGTAAGTGAGGTGCGTTAACGATGTGACAATCAGAACTGGGAGAAACAACAAACTGGACAGCTTGTAGCTAAAGGGACTTGACTATTGCCCCATGTGTATTGGGAAATGACTCATAACATTTTTATTTATTAATAGTCTATTTATTGGGATGTGTGTGCAGAAGCAAGAACATTTTGTTACAGCACAAACGTGTCTGGGTAAGTTGCATGTTACTTGGAGTCATTATATATGTAAAATAAAGAGGGAGGACAGGGACTGTGCATGACTACGTCAGTGGTGTAGCTAGGTGCCACGGCGCCCGGAGCAAGGGCATGTTTCACGCCCCCCCCCCCAATTTGTGGTAGGTAAGGCTCCTGCGCAGTCAAAAGTGGGCACGGCCCATCATTATACCACTCACATAATGCCCATTGCACATTTTAGCAAACTTTGTAATTGCCAATTACACATAAGGCCACACATGATGCCCATTGCATACTATATAACATACCGCAATGCCCATCGCATACTATACTATATAAAACACTGTAATGCCCATTGCATACTATTTAACAAACCGTAATACACATTTAACACATAAGTGCCAATTACCTACATGCTCGATGCCAGGGGCTTCATGCTCGATGCCAAGGGGGACTGAAATTGCTCATTGCCAAGGGGGATTGAAATTGCTTGCAGGGAGGGAAGGTGGGAGTAAGAGTGCGGAGCAGGGTGGGTGGTTGTGATAGTGCAGAGCAGGGAGGGAGGGTGGGAGTGATAGTGCAGAGCAGGCAGGGAGGGTGGGAGTAGTAGTGTGGAGTGAGGGTGGGAGGGAGGGAGTAGTGTGGAACAGGGAGGGAGGGAGGGTGGGAGTTAGGGGTGTAAGTTCAGAAGGGGAGCCCGGAGGCGATAAAGATCCTGTCGCTGTCGCTGCAGCACATTGGGGATGGCGAGAGGCAGACCCAGGGCATGTCCCCTCCCCCTCGTGAGGCATCGATCCGCTGCAGAGGCAGCCTCTATTTGCGCACCCCCTCCCCGCTGTGTCCGCGAGTCGTGCACAGTGCTGCTGTTTAAAATTCACATCTTCCGCTGGACTGCGCTAGCCACTAGGCGCTCGCGGTCCAGCAGATTCGGGTCCGGCATGACTCGGAGATTCCTGCATGACTCGGGTCCGGCCGTGAGGGCAAAACGTCATCGCCTGGTGCCGGATTTCGCGAGGCTTTAAATCGCAGCTCCCACGCCCGCCATCTTCACTCCAGTCTAGTAGTGGGTTGGGAGAGGGTGTGTTAGTGCTGCTGCTGGGGCTTAAACTTGAGCTTGAGCTTGACCTTGAACGCAATATTTTATTCGCTGGGGCTGTCTTCCTCAGTGCTGCTGTGTACTCTGTTCTCCACTCTGCTTAGGGTGGGATCACCCTAGCAAGGAGGACAGTCTAACTGTGTACTTGTAGTACTACTGTCTCCTCTGTGCTGGGGCCTACCTCTGGTGCTGTGCTGTACCTAATATTATATTACGGTACTATTTAATTATATATATAGTCCACTGGTGCTGCCTGCACTGAATAGAGGCTGCCAGTATTATTTACTCAGGCCACTAAGTGTACCTACCTCCTACTACCTTCCATACTAGGCTGCTATATATATAATTTAATAAAAAAATAATACCTGTCCTGCAGTGCTGCGTGGAACTGTAAAAAATAATTCCATGCTGCTGGTGCACTGACGTGTGCCACTGAGTGCCAAGCAGTACCTAATAAAATGAATTATTATGCTGGTGCATATAGTAGTCTGCTACTGCTGCCTGTAACTACCTTTTGTGGTGGCCACAGGCAGTGCTACTGCCTACCTACCTAGTAGTTTCTCTACCTACTAGGCTGCTATATTAATATTTAATTTAATTATATATAGTCCACTGGTGCTGCCTGCACTGAATAGAGGCTGCCAGTATTATTTACTGCCGAAGTGTACCTACCTAGTACATACTAGGCTGCTATATATAATTTACTAAAAAAATAATACCTGTCCTGCAGTGCTGCGTGGAACTGTAAAAAATAATTCCATGCTGCTGGTGCACTGACGTGTGCCACTGCCTGCCGAAGGCTGGAGCAACAGCAAAAACTCCTCAACCTGCCCTGCCATCAGCTTAAACAAGAGGTGGTGACGCACTGGAACTCCACCCTCTATATGCTGCAGAGGATGGAGGAGCAGCAAAAGGCCATTGAAGCCTACACGGCCACCTACGACATAGGCAGAGGAGCGGGGCGGCACCTGACGCATGTGAAGCGGTGAGGGAGGAAAGGAAACACCCGCCTACTGAGCCAGATAGCTGAATCCACCCTAGCGATCAATTGAGTGAGAGAAGTAGCAGCCAGATAGCCCTCATATACCAGATAGGGGTCTTGTTGGCTGCTTACCCGTACATGTACGGTTAGGTAGTAAGACAAAGGTTGCTGAAAAGCGATACATCTCCAACCCAGGGGTCCTAGAGAGGTGGAGGAACTCTTCCATCTGCCACCTTAAAATTGATTAGCCCCCTCCCCTCCACCCATTAGACTGCTAATAAATGAATAATAATCACAAAATGAAACAATCAGATTAATTAATAATAATCATAATCACACAATCAAGCCAGATAGGGGTCTTGTTGGATGTTAAACTGATCGAAACAGTTACACACTTGCAGACAAACTCTGTGCTGCACGAAATGCCCACTGCTCCTTGGCTGCACATGGTAAACAGTGCACGATCAAGCCAGATAGGGGTCTTTTTGGGGCCTAGTTTTTTAAACTGCCATCCTGTCTGCCACTGCAGTGCCACTCTTACATGAGCCACGTGTTTGTGCCGCACACTTGTGTGGCTTAGCATAGTTATCCAGCTACCTCTGTGCAACCTTTTGCCCTAAAAACAATATTGTGAGGTGTGAGGTGTTCAGAATAGACTGGAAATGAGTGGAAATTAATGTTATTGGGGTTAATAATAGCGTTCGAGCAAAAAAAAAAATAATTCTGCGATTTTAGCAGTTTTTATGCTTTAAAAAAAAAAAATCAGAACCCAAAACCCAAAAATCCAAACACAAAATGTTTAGGGGGTGTTTTGGCAAAACCCATTAGAACCCAAAACCTGAAGGTAATCAGAACCCAAAACCCAAAACACGAAAAGTGGCCGGTGCACATCCCTACTAAATATATGATCATCTGTTAGACGCATGTGGTTAGTAGTTTCATCAGAACTTACTGTGAGTGTAAATAAATAGTCCAGACATATGTTATCCTGTATTAGTGTCAATTAAATAGTCACTGTGTCTGGGTTAATAATAATATTTGTTTTTTACTATAAGCACAGTAACAGGCAGTTGTCCTGTATTAGTATTGATTAGACAGTCACTGTGTCCAGGTGAGTAATGGCTTTCACTATAAGAACAGTAACAGGCTGTTGGTTATTCCACAAATACTTAATACATCCATGTTTTGTTAGTAGGATAATTGAGAGATACCACTGTACAGGGTTGATAGTTTTGCTGCAGGGCTTCCAATAAGCCTAAGTAGGTAGCCACCTCAAGTCATCCAAAAAGGAAGGTCCCCCGGCTTGTTAGCACTCCGCTTTATCCAGAGTCCGACCTCGCAAGATCGATATATGGATAGCTGGTGATTCCTGTGTAAAGGATCCATACTAATGAGTTTCTCCGCCTATATCATCAGTCTTTGTATACAGTGATACCCCATGAGACAATAAAAATGTTTTATAAAGAGATCATACCATTTCCCCAACCAGAATTGAATTTATCTGTGACTGTTTGGATTGTGTGCTTATGCATAGTTATTTCGAACATCTGGTTGAGTTGTTTCTCCAAGTTTGGGGGACCGCTATGGGGACAATTTGTGCGCACAGCCTAGCAAATCTCTATATGGGTAAGCTGTATATGATCATGTAACATTGAAACATGTGAAAACAATAAATTTGCCAACAAACGAAGCAATCATTTTCATCATTATTTAGAGCATTCGTTAGGAACAATAGTTCAAGCTTCATGAATAAAAAATGTATGTCAGATATAACCAATAACACAACTTATGTTAAGGTATACACGAATAGAAATTAGCAACAGATAAAACTTAAGATTGGGGAATAAGGGTTGTGATTAGTATGGATTGAAAGGGGAAGGGAAGTATTAGAGGGTAAACAAATAAGAGTTGACTATGGTGAGCAATTCGTATGAATCATCGCATCATACATTTTTGTACATTGTAAACCTCATACGTAAACCTAATGTATTTGGCTAAATTTTAGCACATACCATGCAACATGGAAATATATCATATGTACTAAAGCTTAGTGTGTTCCCACTATCTGTCTCAACAGAAAGCAGTTAGTTGTTTAAAAAAACGTAAATGGTGTCTTGAGTTTGAGTATCTAGAGATCCTATATAAAGTTCCCATCTCTTATATATTTGGCTACATGTGTCAATCATCCTGAGAGTGTGTGTATAACGCTGGACAGGGTCACACATGAAACTGCACCCCCCACCCAGCCTTATACACACACACCACACATAATACACACACACATGTAGCCTAATATACAGTATAAGAGATAATACACACATATTGGCCCCTGCCTGCCTGCACTACACCCCCCGCAATACCACACACCTATAATACTCACAGACACATGTAGCTCAGCCAGTGTCGATGGGGGCGGAAGGGAGTGCAGTGAATAAATTAAGTCTGCGCAGCTGCAGATCTGTGGTGCTGACATAGCAGCCTCTGGCAGCCAGGGGGAGCATCTCTGCCTCCTCTCAGGCTGACCTCGAGTCGCAGACAGAGTCACATGGTCACAGCCTGAGAGGAGAGAAGCATGATGCAGCTGTGACTCGGCAGAGCTGCCTCCTCCTTTATAATAAAGCTCTGGGCTGGCTGTAGCTCCTCTCAGGCATTTCCGGGTGAAGCAAGACTGCCCTGTGAGTGTCAGGCACCACAGGTATGTCACATGTGGGAGGGGGATGCCAGCAAGTCTGGGGAAGGAGGGGGAGAGGAGGAGGTTGTCTATAATAACTTAGGGGGGGGGGGGGGGGTGCACAAGGCAGCAGCAACCCGCTCCCCCCCCCGGCCTGCACACCCCACCGTCCTGCACACCCACCCCTGGCACACACACACACCACCCCCCCTGCACACAGCAGCAACCCGCTTCCCCCCCCCCCCGGCCTGCACACCCCACCGTCCTGCACACCCACCCCTGGCACACATACACACCCCCGCCTGCACACCCAGGTCACAGCGCAGACACACAAGTGTACTCATTACTCACTGACCCACTTCCCAGGTCACAGCGCAGACACACAGGTGTACTCATTACTCACTAACATACTTTCCAGGTCACAGCGCAGACACACAGGTGTACTCATTACTCACTGACACACTTCCCAGATCACCTCGCAGACACACAGGTGTACTCATTACTCACTGACACACTTCCCTCATCACTGCGCAGACACACAGGTGTACTCATTACTCACTGACACACTTCCCTCATCACTGCGCAGACACAAAGGTGTACTCATTACTCACTGACACTTCCCTCATCACTGCGCAGACACACAGGTGTACTCATTACTCACTGACACTTCCCAGGTCACCACGCAGACACACAGGTGTACTCATTACTCACTGAAACACTTCCCACGTCACCACGCAGACACACAAGTGTACTCATTACTCACTGACACTTCCCAGGTCACCACGCAGACACACAGGTGTACTCATTACTCACTGTCACTTCCCAGGTCACCGCGCAGACACACACGTGTACTCATTACTCACTGACACACTTCCCACATCACCGCACAGACATACAGGTGTACTCATTACTCACTGTCACTTCCCAGGTCACCGCGCAGACACACAGGTGTACTCATTACTCGCTGACACACTTCCCAGGTCAACACGCAGACACACAGGTGTACTCATTACTCACTGACACACTTCCCAGGTCAACACGCAGACACACCACCAAAATCCCTAACCCAATACACCCCTTCCCGCCAACACCATCCGCCCCACCCAAAATTAAACACATTCATCCACAAATAACAAACATAATTCACATTAAAATATATTTATAATTTTAATGGGGCGTAGCCCCTTACGATGGTGTGAAGAGCGCCCGTAGGACGCAATGAAACACCTAGTTTATTATAAAAGCGCATGACACCTTTTTCTACTTTAAGAAGAGTGTCTTGCCTGTCAAAGTAAAGTAATTGTAGAAGAGTTTTTAACCTGACCGAGGGTCAGGGATGTTTTTCTAGTTTGCAAGAATTGTCTTTTGGACAACAATGAGTATCATGGAAAGGAGAAGAATAATCCCCTTTATGTTCTCCTGAATTCCAGTCTGTAAAGTAAAGACACAAAATGGCAAAGGACTCAGTTTTAAATTGAATATCGTATTGATGAACAGAACTTTTTTGATTAGACCAATGATGGTTGTGATATGCAAATGTTATGATTTTTACTGATTGCTCGGCTAAGGTTCAGTCATTGGTGTATAGAGAGAAGAGCAGAGGGAAGAGAACACATTCCTGGGGGGCCCCCGGTGCTGATCGTGCACACACTGGTTGAGAGTTTTCACCACCTGTTTCCTCTCTGTCTTGAAAGCTACAATCCAGAAGGTAGATTCTGAGATACCGAGGGAGAGAAGTTTGGGTTGCAGGATGCTGGGAACAGTTGTATTGAATGCTGAGCTGAAGTTGACAAATAGAACCCTCACATAGTTGCCTGAACAGTCCAGGTGCTGTAGGATGCAACGCAGCCCCATGTTGACTGCATCCTCAACACTTTTGTTTGCATAGTAGGCGAACTGCAAGGGATCCAGCTGAGGGCTAGTCGTTTCTCTCAGGTGGTTCACTTGAATGCATACATAGCCACAGAGGTAAGAGCAATCATCCTGTAGTTGTTCATGTCTATAACAGTTGAGTTCTTAGGTACCAGGACAGTTGTGGAGCATCTAAAGTAGGAGGGAACCTTACATAACTCCAGTGAGATGATCAAGCTCCTGGTAAAGATGGGGGCAAGCTATACAGCACAGGTCTTCAGGGCAGATGGCAATACACCGTCCGGGCTTGTGGCTTTCCTATGGTTTGACCCTTTTAAACACTGCCTCTACCTCCCCTTAGCCCACCTGTAGTGCCTGGGAGTGGCAACCAGAGTTATAATAATAACAATAATAATAATGATATTTATATAGCACTTTTCTCCCAATAGGACTCAAAGTGCTTTACCATTGTCTTTACAGCTTAAAATACAAAACAAGCTTAACAGTAGATATCAGTAAAATGCTTGAGTAAATAGGTACGATTTTTGTCTATTTTTAAAGGATTCTACAGTGGGGGCTTCTCGCACTGTGCGAGGAAGAGAGTTCCATAGAGTTGGAGCAACAAAGTTGAAAGCTCGACCCCAGATGAATTCAGGGAGATTCTGGGTACGGTTAGTAGTCCTTCTTCAACGGATCGTAGTAATCGAGTAGGACAGTAAGGAATCAGAAGCTGCTGCAGGTACCTTGGGCATTGGTCATGTAGGGCCTTGAAAGTGAGTAAGCCAATCTTGAAAACAATTCACCATTTTACAGGTAGCCAGTGAAGGGCGTAGAGAATGGGAGTTATGTGATTAGTTAATAGTCTGACGGCTGCATTTTGTACCAGCTGCAAGCGGTGCAATTCTTTTGATGGGAGATCCAGGTAGAGAGCATTGCAGTAGTCTAGGCGTGATGATATAAATGCATGTATGACTTTAGGCAGGTCTTCTGAGGGAATTAAGTGCTTGATTCTGGCACTTATGAGTTATGGGATGGGGGAACAGATTTTCTCAGGTCAGGAATAGGGTTAAGACAGGGTGCCTCCTTTCTTGAACCTGCAGTAAAAATTATTTAACTTTTCTGACAGTTTCTGGTGCATGACAGTGGGGTTAGGGGATTTCCTATAGTCATTAGCTGATCCATCCATCTTATTCGCTAGGGATCATGTGTTTGGAAGTTGGATGGCCGGTGGCCTCTTTGTCTCCACTTTACTAGGACCCCAGCAGGGCAACCCCTCCTGGGCCTCTTAAAGTCTCCTGAATTAGTCTCCAGGAATCCCTCCCCCCCCCCCCCCACACCCAGACAGCAGTGGGTGCATGCCTTAACCTCCCTAGGGCAGCCTTCTTCCTTTCAGGTAGCCTGGTTGTCCCTACAGTTTGATTTGTGGCCGAAGCTGGCATAGCCTGCTACACTACTGGGTCCTGGGCCACAGGGCACCTGCAGATCTTATCCCCATACACCATGTGCCATAGCTATGCTGCCATTTGTCCAGGGTGCCTTGTCTCTCCCTGGGATCAGTCATTTTTCCGCTGCTTCTAGGCAGCGCAGCCGCACCACTACCTTCGGGAGCTGCAGCCACTCCACCACTAGGGTCTCTAGGGGTCCCTCTCCTTACTCTGGGGGGGCAGTCCCTTCACTTCCATCTCTGGGGGCTGTGAGGTCTCAGCTGGGCCATCGACATACTACCATCCACTCCATTGCACAGGGCAGTGAGAGCAGAAAGAGACGCCGAGCAGACCAGCAGCTTCAGCGTGCTCAGCTGGGGGGGTGAATACAAGAGAGCTCATAGGTTCCTGTCTACTGTATCTAGTTACAGAAGACATGGGGGACACCCATAAAAACAGAGAGAGCAGGGATGTTGCTTGGCCGTCTGCAGGAGGATGAAGTGTATATATATTTCCATATATGCCAAATATCATTTTTACCATGGCACGCTTGTTGCAAATCACTTTTTTTTTAAGAAACATGCTTGTCAGGTTACATGTATACATTTCTTGTACAATATGCTGTGCATGCTTGAAGTGCCATCCTATTTATAGAGTTACTTTTGCTATGTGCAGTGCATAACATCTGCTTCTCCGTGATACAGTATGTTTGTTTATCTGGATTGGCTTATTGTTTGTTATAGATATGTATTGTGTCGCATGCAAGGCCTCTGTACATTGGGCCTACTTCAAAAGCAATTTTTTTTCTCTAATGGACAAAACCACTGGGGTTATTCAGACCTGATCGCTTCTCTGCTATTTTGCAGAGCCCTGCGATCAGATAGCCACCGTCTCACCATAGTGAAATTTTGGCCTGTGAAAGGCTTGCAAAAATATTTGATTGCCAATTAGCCGCAAATCCATTTGCAACTCACTAACCATCTAAAGTTTTTCCAGTGTATACAGTGTGTGCGTAGCCCAGGACCTACTCAGCCAGTGTGGTAGAATCAGGCTGATCCAGGTAGCCAGAGCTACTTGGTGCACTGCAAGTGGGGCAAATGTAACATGTGCAGGGAGAGTTAAAGGGCATACACACCGAGCGATTTAGTGCTCCTTCACACCGAGCGATTTAGTGCTCCTTTCTAAGCAATCTGACTAGATTGCTTAGAAAGTAAGCACAGATCTTTCCATGTGTGTACCCTAAGCAATGATGATGCGCGGTCCCACCCACACCACTATCATCTGCTAAGTCATTGCATGCAGTCAAAATCTAGTCTCAAATTGCTTAGCAAGTGACTGCAATTATCTCTGTGTGTACAGAATGAGCGATAGATAGATTTTGACTGCATTGATTTGCAGATCAGAGATCCATTGCAGGTCATTTATAGAATTACATGGGGCGTTATTTCACTGTCTGAGCAGCGGCTATAGGATCGCAGGCCTCTGCAAATTCGCACAGTCATGATCAGGTCTGAATTAGGCCCTTTATACATCTGCCCCATTGTTCCCAATAATCTCACTTGGAAAAACAAAATAAAAATAAAAAGGAGATGTGTTCGCTAACAGATCCCCTCGCATGTGGCCGCTAGCAGGAGAAATAATTCCATGATCGCCGACCATCTAATTATTTATTTTGCCTTTGGAAATAACAATCTGTCTGAACTGACATTTATTTCCTATGCAAATCTTTAAAGACGGGGCGGGCTCTGACATCCTGCGTGTCCCATGGGAATGGTGGGCATTTCCATTGTTCCACCCCGTTTCTGTCCCGTTAACGGGCCGGTGAGTGTGTAACTCGCTGATGCCATTCGGTGCCGGGGTTTCCACTTGCGCAGAAATGTGCAAACCTGACCGTCGGGACTGCGGCCAAATTCAGAATGCTACGAGCGATCCTGAATCAGCCCCTTTATGTGGAGAAAAACTGAGAAATTTAATGGTATAACATAAGACATAGGAGTCATAGAATAACAGCCTGTTTTATATTTATACTGTATATATGTGTATGGTATAATAATAAACATGACATCACGTGTAGGGCCAGCTTTACATCCTGTGATTACACGTGATTTAACAATAGGGAAGATCAGGCAGAGCAGGCATGTCCAAACTATGGCCCTCCAGCTGTTGTGAAACTACAAGTCCCATCATGCCTTGCCACAGTTTTGCTATTAGGGAATGCATAAACTATGGAAAGGCATGCTGGGATGTGTAGGGCCATAGTTCGGACATGCCTGAGTTTGAGTTTAAGGGACCTCTTAGGCCTTATTCAGCTTCAGTTGTAGCTTTCCTAAAAATAAAAAGCAAAACTGCAATTGCTTCCGCCCGCACGCAGAGTCCACCCAGCCCAGGGCAAGGCCGTCCAAAATAATTGCAATCACATTGCAAAAATGTTGTATCTCCACTAACCATGGCAATAGAATGTTTTTTGATTATTGTAATATAAACATCACCTTTTGAGCTGGGACAGTTAAGCGTCGGGGAGTACGTGTACGCAGTTCCAGATTCTATACAAGACGATTAATGCTGAACCTTGTACGCCAAGAGGGACTATTTCACATGACTTCTGCCATAGTTTGTAAGGACACATCTGTAAATCTAGTCCCATTGGAGCTTATTAAAATTCACAATATGTAGATATATAGGTAGAGATATAGTAAATTGTTTAGTTAAAGAGAGTGTGACAGTAATAGATGTTAAAATGAGATTTAGTTGTCATCCGGTCCGAGAGGACCCCAGCAGCCAGAGTATTGGTATCCTCATTGGATCTACGGTGTCTAGGCTGACAAAAGATCGACATGAAAAGGTCCGACATGAGTCGTTCATCATTTTTTTGTAAAAAAACCCTGACTTGTTCATACTTTATTATCCATGTGGGCATAGAGTTACATTATAATAGTGTGCTGAGCACAGCAAACATGGTAAGCACACCGAGCCATGCAAAGGGGACGCGGTACATTTCTACATTGTCCATGACGACCTATGTCAACAGACTCCTCAAAAAATCATTAAAAAATCATGCAACCTTTGTCAACCTTTTTCCATGTAGACCTTTTACTGTTGACCTTTTGACCATATCGACTTTTTGACTGTGGACCAATAGGCCTAGACACTGTAGATCTAATATACCATAACAGTGTTGTAGGCCTCAGGCAAAGCCATGCACATGGGCCCCTACCCATCCAATAATGGGATATTGTTTTAAACAAATCATAAAAAACCCCTCCTGCAGTCCTGCACCATCTCTCCATTTGCTTCTATACAATGAATGGCTTTCAGAACTCTGATTGGTAGATAGCTACAGTCATCCACCTATCAGCATGCTGACAGCTATTCACGGTCTGGCTGCAGGCTGGGAATCAGGAAGAGAATGCTGCCTGGCTGCTATGAAATTCTCTACTGGCTCCCAAGAAGCTCAGTTGGCAGATGCTCACAGCCCAATCTGCCCCTGCTCGAAGGCCTCTATTATTGAAGGCCATTGGGCAGCTGCCCATTTAGTTCATATGTTAAGATGGACTTGCCACTGTCTGGAATTTAGGTAGTTGGTATGCCGCGGTCAGTAGTGTGACAACTGGCATAATAATGCCGGTATCCTATACCCAAACTGTTAATTTTCAGAGCCTAATTCACAATCATGTTCACTGAGAACTGTATCGGCGCCATTGCAATTTTATAGCCTGTACCACCTAAGAGAGAAGAGTTTTACTCCTAAAATATGAAATTGTAGGAGAAGATAGATGTTTGTTAGCCATAATATACCTTATATGCTGCTGGTTAATGGGTATATCAAATGACAACCTTTAAGCAACGTACCTAATAGTTCTGCTGCTTTTGTTGTGGGGCTGTTGCTGGGTGGCCTGGACTGGGTTCTCTGTGCGACAATCCGCCTGAGCTGGATGTCTCGTTTGCTGGTAGCCCTTCATTGGGGGTTCTGTCTGGCTGCTCTCAATGCTTGTACTTCCTGTTTGGTTCCCAGAGAGTGTTCAGTGTTGGTTGCTTGCTGTGCAGTTCCTTGGTGCAGTTTTCCAGCCTGAGTTCCTGGCCGTGTGTCTGCAGCTCAGGCTCCCGTCTTCAGCATGCTTCGGCCTGTGTTCGTTTTCTGGGTTCCCAGTTTGGAGTTTCTATGCCTGCAGTTGAGGTCCAGTGCAGAGGGTTGCATCTCCTGTTGCTTGCTCAGGGTGTTGTGGGTCCTGTGGGCCTCCTGCACATTGCAGTGAGGTCCTTTGGTTAAATACTGTTGTTATGTGTCTATTTGGCTTCTGGGTTATTTATTTTAAGTATGCATGCTTATTAGTTTTTCAGGAACCTTCAAGTTTAATTTAGTTAGTTTTCATCTTGTCTTCCCTTAGATTATATAGGGGGAGGGGCCCTAAACTGCCCACCCTGGACATATAAGGTGCTACCTGCTGAGACCTGTAGTGCAGCAAGCAGGAGGAGGAGTTTGCAGGTGCACACTAAATATAAATGCTAGACCTTTTAATATCATTGCTATATTGCATTTCTGAGGTTATTAGCAAAATGATGGCCATTATTATCGGCTTGTCCACCACGTCCAGGTCCAGGGCACAGGGCCCCCCGGGCCAGCCTAGCAGGACCACCCCATGGCATCACATTAGTGTGAAATTAAAGTTATAGTAAAAGGGATAGGGGAAATTATATGTGATAAGACTTACCTAGGTAAGAGGTAATAATAAATGTGGAGGGTGCTACATATATACTAAACAAACTAAAGGGGTGATGGAAAGTGTACGGTATGATGCCATGGAGCAGCCCAGCAACAGCAGCCCAAAGAGCCCTGCACCCCAAACACAGTCCCACAGACTAACACTCAGCATATATGTATAGTAGGACTTACCCTCATAGTGCCAAGCTGAAGTGTGCAGTCTTGAATGTTGGACTCCAACCTAATTAAAAACAATCTGGGACAGGTGGTCCTGGTGCTAGTTAAGGAGGAAGGCGTCTCTAGTTCCTTCCAGTGTGTATGAATACACAATATATAGTACATAGGGGGAGGGGCCCTAAACTGCACACCCTGGACATATGAGGTGCTACCTGCTGAGACCTGTAGTGCAGCAAGCAGGAGGAGGAGTTTGCAGGTGCACACTAAATATAAATGCTAGACCTTTTAATATCATTGCTATATTGCATTTCTGAGGTTATTAGCATAATGATGGCCATTATTATCGGCTTGTAGACCAACGTCCAGGTAACCTCAATAGGACAAGTCCCTAACACTACTACTTCCCTTAGATTACACTGTTGCCTTGTCCCTCTGTAAAACCTGGTGGCACCAGAGTTGGGGTGGTCTTAATTTGCCCCTTCAAATGTGGCTGTTAAAGGTGAAGTCTTAGCACCGCAGGTATCCAGTGGTTTCAAGGGGAAACAATAGAGTTAGCTGTTAGAGTAGGCTGCTGTGAACTTTTCCTAACTTTGGTCACAGTTTGTTTTTTGTTACTTCCATATTCCATTCATACATGCATATTCTGGCCATGTGATCTGCATTTTCACCTCTATGCTCCTGGTTAATGTCAGTTACTTGTGTCAGTCCCGAGTCATATATTCTGTTTAGTTTGATTTATTTGTTATTTCTGGATAGTCCTGCAACCGCTCCAGGTACCTTTTGCTCTAGTTCCATGTTCTATCCCTATAGAACAGGGTTAATCCTAACATTATAACTGGCCACATTACTGGATTATAGCAGGATGTCTCCTGCTCTGCATAATCCAGTCCAGTTTTCTGTTGCCAGCCAGAGTATGGATGAGGATCCAGTTATAGTCCTGTCTGACAGACTGAAGTTTTGTGAGGACATGCAGAACCTCACATTGCAAGCCTTCCTAGGGCTGTCCATCCGAGTAGATGCTCTGCAGCAGCAAATATCTACTAAAGGAGAACATTTTTTGGACAAATCTAATTGTTGTCAATCATGCAGACAAAGAGGTTATGGCACCTATAAGAATGACTGCTCTACACCTTCAGAGTTTGCCAGTAATCAGAGTCCTGGGCAATTAGGGGTTACACAGACTGTGGCTGAGCAGCTGTGAAAATCATCCTCTGACAAAAGTCCGCTGACTACTGAAGTTGTTGGATTCATATTCCACTAAAGACATTTCTCAATCATTTAATGCAGAGAAAACCGCAGGTTTGAATTTCTATAATTCTAGGGAAAGAAGGAAGGAAAATTCTGGAGAATCCTGTGTCCTAAATTTTTTGAGGCAGAATGCCAGGGACGAAAAAATGACAGTCACTGTATGTACTGCAGAAGTGCTGGTCATTTAATCAAGGACTGTTCCTTCTGTATGTCAGGAAGAAGTTATGCTTATAGCCCTGAGGGTAATGTCTGATAAGTTGCCTTTAAACAGTGCTTCCAAACACCCCTTCTTCCAAAAAAGAGGCCAAAGGTCCCCAAGAAGTGGGACAAGTCTATAACTGGGGTCCTATGACCCAGAACCCAGGCTAAATCAGGGACCAACTGAGGGAGCTTAAATCCTTCAGCTCCAGGGAAAAGCCTGATGCTATTTCCCTAGGAGATGCCTCAAGTTCTGCATCCTCAATAAAATAGTTTGATTTGTCAACCCCAGGAGGGCTATCTGCTGATGTCGGTGGCCGTTTTCCAGGAGGGGAGACTGTTGTTTCAGCAGATGTTCCGGTCCCACCGAGCGAGTCTAATGGTACATCCCCAGAGGGGGTCCTGAAGGCCCCAGCATGGGAGGGATCCTGAAGGCCACAGCCCTAGTGGGGGTGCTTAAAGATGTCCCCCCAGGAGGGGAGACCATCTCCAATGGGAGGGACGACCTATGTTGTATTTGATGGCCTAGCCCCAGGAAGGGGTCCTGTCTGTCTATCCCCAGGAGGAGGTTCTGTCTGTTTAGCCTCAGGAAGGGTTCTGTCTATTTAGCCTCGGGAGGGGATAAAGTCTGTTTCTATCAAGGAGGCAATAAAGGGGGTAAGATCTGTCCAGCCCCAGGTGGGGGTTTTATCAGTCCAGTTCCAGAGAGGGACTCAAATCATGCTGTCCCTGAGGGGTACTCCCAATCTATTGTTCCAGATAAAGATCCTAGCCCAATTGTTTTTGAAGGAGATCTAGAACAATATGTGAATCTTATATGTCAGTGTCTTGAATTAGGTCCACTTATTCCCTCTCCAGAGGAGCAAATATTATTCTTGCTCATGACCTTTAAAGGGGAGGCTTTGGAATGGGAAAAACCACTCATTCAGTCTTGTGGTCCTGTTCATCAAGATTGGGAGCCTTCAATAATGCAGTTCTTAAGAGATTTGGTGATTCTGGGGTAGTTTCTCTAGAGCCTTTTACAGCCACTGTTGCGGTATTTAAGGACAAGGTGTCCAACATAGGCCAGGGGCATAAAAACCTGGCTTCTGAGCACTCACAGTCTCAACAGGATCATTGTTCTTTTGTTCCATCAATTTGTTCCAAATCCAGGAGTTTAACTATTGGTTTTGCCTCAATAACTTCTGCCCAAATTTTTAACAAATCTGGTACGCTATATCCAGAGTCTGATGAATACGATAAGAATCCTGCCTATTGCCAATTAATTAATTATTTTCTTTCTCGGATTCCATTTACCACAAAGAAGAAAACTCTCATTATCCCCTCAGATCTCGACTTCAACTCGGATTCTTATTTGGCTTGGTAGAAGGTACCATCAATTCGGACAATGGCCCTTATTCTAGTTGATTCGAACAGATGCATATTTCGGACAGGAACCGAGTGTTCTTAGCCCTGCCTACCGTGCGGATGACTCACACCGTCCGAATGCGGTAAGACGCCCGAGCGTACGGACCGCGAGTGGATGTTTCATGTGAACACCTCCTCCATCTGTGGGAACCTCCCCCATCCTCTCGGATTCCATTTACCACAAAGAAGAAAACTCTCATTATCCCCTCAGATCTCGACTTCAACTCGGATTCTTATTTGGTAGCCAATAAGTATGGCTTGGTAGAAGGTACCATCAATTCGGACAATGGCCCTTTTTCTAGTTGATTCGAACAGATGAGTATTTCGGACAGGAACCGAGTGTTCTTAGCCCTGCCTACCGTGCGTATCACTCACACCGTCCGAATGCGGTAAGATGCCCGAGTGTACTGACCGCAAGTGGAGGTTTCATGTGAACACCTCCTCCATCTGTGGGAACCTCCCCCATCCTCCGATGGTCGCCGACCATCGAATGATGGACCGAGCGGTCAGGCAGTACCGAGTGCTCCAGAGCACTCAGACATTTTTCCGTATGAAAGCAGGGATATGGGCGGGAAGCTGACATCTGGCTATGTTAGTTGTCCGCCCCCCACACATGCGTTATGGCGGCATTACCATGCGTACACCCAGAGTTTTCATGAGCCCAAACAGCCCTTCACGCCCCTCACCAACCCCCTGCTCGGACGGTTCCGTAACATCATTTTCTGCCCGGACCTCACTCCGTGTTCGGACGTGCGAGGCGTTCGCACATGCGCAAATACACCTCTGCACATGCGCAAATACCATTCATCGGCCATCCAACCATACACAGCCATCCGACTCAAAGAGAATAAGGGTCAATGTGTGGGGTCTTAAACTGCTTAGACCACTAAAATCCAGAATAAAAAAAAAGAAAAAGAAGCACTAACTCTTGCCCTATCTTATTGGGTGTGGTACAGGGGTCCGACAGTCGGGATCCCGACAGTCATTAGCTGACGTTGGGACCCAGACAGCATGGTGAGCGCAACCAAGCCCCTTGTGGGCTCACTGTGCTCGCTACGCGAGCCACCTATTCTATTCTCCCTCTATGGGGGTCGTGGACCCCCACGAGAGAAAATAGCAGGTGGCCGTCGGGTACCCGGCTGTCAGTGTTTTGACAGTCGGGATCCCGACGTCGGGTAAATGCCTGTCGGGATCCCGTCCGGCCCCCATCTTATTTGGTAAAAATTGGAAAGGGTCTTGTTTGTTGTCTAGAATTTTGTCTTTGTCTAGTTTTGTTTGTCTTGTCCTTGTCCAGAGGCCATCCTCAAGGGGGTGGGGGGTGGGTTAATGTTAGGTCTGCTGCTGCTGCTGGTTTTGTTGTGGTGCTGTTGGTGGGTGGCCTGGACTGGGTTCTCTGTGCGGCGGTCCGCCTGGCTGGATGTCTCATTGGCTGCCCTTCATTGGGGGATCTGGCCGGCTGCTCCCTGTCGGTTGTACTTCCTGATTGGTTCCCAGTGAGTGTTCAGCATTGGTTGCTCTCTGTGCAGTTCCTTGGTGCAGTTTTCCGGCC
Organism: Crinia signifera; assembly: GCF_055691185.1. Taxonomy (NCBI): domain Eukaryota; kingdom Metazoa; phylum Chordata; class Amphibia; order Anura; family Myobatrachidae; genus Crinia; species Crinia signifera. Next base: position 276,935,386 of record NC_139219.1, read on the forward strand.
TGAGTTCCTGGCCGTGTGTCTGTCTCCAGCGTGCCTGGGTTCCTGTCGCTTGCCCTGGGTGTCATGGGTCCTGCGGGCCTCCTGTGCATTGCAGCTAGGTCCTTTGTTTATTATACTGTTGATATATGTGTATTTTGCTTCTGGGTTATTTATATTATGTTTGCTTGCTTATAAGCATGCAAACACCCGCTCAGATGATGCAATGCAGGGAGGCACCAGGCAGGACAAGCGCTCTTCCTGCTCTGCACACTGCTACTGTTGGCTGCTGCACCTGTCACACAGTCTTGCAAGCAGCCAGCACTGCAAGTAGAAACTCCCCATACCACCATGTATGACACCATCGGAAATCCCCTGCAAAGGGGTGGAGCTACCATGGATGACTCTGAGTAAGATGAGGGGGGGTGGAGCTACAATGGTCCAGGGCTGCTGTTTGTCAGAAATAGGAGATCCGGCCAGCCAGACTTTGCTAGGTAAGTGGGGGACAATTAGTGAGTCAGTGAAAGAGTATGTGTAAGGGCTATGTGCGCAACTGCGGGCATTAAGTTTATAAGCGTTGTTAATACTTCAGGTGTTACTTGTATAAGCGTTGTTACTACT